>NC_140200.1:29710755-29980755 GCF_965226575.1 Pagrus pagrus | reverse complement strand
ACTGAAGAAGACAGAAGCCTCAACATTGATGTGTACAGAAAACCTACACACAGATCAATGCTTGAATGAATGAACAAAGATAACATTATGAAAGAAGATTTCTATGTTTAGGTGGGGCCTTTCTTACACATGTAAACACTGTTTTTCACTCACTGAAAATTGACCTTTTGAAAATATTGGTCATAGTTTTTTCTGTCGATTCTTCCTCTTTGTTTCTGGATTATGGACAGTTGACATGTTTTTGGGATTACTTAGTTTGTTGCTTCCATCAGTTCGGACAGTATTCTTTAATTTATTATACTACAAAATAGTTTCTCCAAATTAGAATTTACACAGACTCCTCTATAATTACTGGGATTTAAATCATCTCCATCTTTAAAAGTAGGAATAAATCAGACCCTTGTTCCAAGTTTCAGGATAAATGCCACTTTTTAAATCCCAAATGTAATAATCTTAGTTCAGCCATTTTATACTGCTACTGCGTTGTAACATTTCTGTCCTGACACCATCAACACCACAAGCCTTGTAGCTCTTTCATTGTAACTGGACCGTCCAAGTATTTTGGTTCTCTTCTTTGTGTTTTCAAATGATTTTAATTTGTGAACTGTGGTCATATGATGTGGGTTTAAACCATAGTGTTCTGGATTTTCATATACGTTTATATAATCTTGTATTGTTTAAGGGCTGTGTGGTATTCATGGAGTAACTGTTGATGCTGTTTGACTCTCATCACCCACTAGAGCACAAGCTGGGGGGCTGAGACCGTGCCCACTAGGTCAGAGGGAAAGGAGAAGGAACATCAGGTTAGCACTTAAAACCTGTGGCTGCTCATTCCGTCCCATTTCACTCTTAAACGTAGACAGTAAAATTCTTTCTAAAATGCTGGCCTGCCGCTTAGAGGTGGTTTTGCCCTTAATTGTGGCTGACGATCAAACAGGCTTTATTAAAGGGCGTCACTCCTTTTTTAACATTAGACGCCTATTTAAAGGTTGAATATGTAGAATTTTTATTAAAAGCAATATTTTTTTAAAAATAATACATCCACGGGGCGTTTTGAGGGGTACAGAATGAAAGTATTGCTTTTCCATAAAAAATTTTTTTTTAGTCTAAATTAATATTTTTAAAATTTTTGACGGGCTCGACAATGACTTTCTGTCACGTTCTGTTTACATTTTACCAGCCAATAGTGGCTGTAAATTGCGGGTTGCCAGTTGCTCCGGCGCAGCTACTGTAGGCTGGCACTGGGTGAGATGGAGTTTGCTAATGTAGCTGTTTGGGAGCCTCAGAGAAGACGGCGTTATTTATCTCAGCAGCTGAGTGACCAGAGAAGGGCAAAGTCGAGGGTCAACATAGGCCAAGCATGGAGTCAATGGACTGCAATGAAGGAGTTTAACGGCTTCAAAACGCACGCCGAAATGGCTACGTTTCTCATCGACCGGTAAGCTAACTTTCATGTTTACTTAGCTGTAACGGCTAACGCTAACGGCTAACGCTAACGGTAACTGTCAGTCAAACTGTCAGTCAAACAGGCTCGAACAGACTCCGGTCTCCTGTAGGCTACTGGGCCGGGTCTGTTCGAGCCTGTTTGAACTCATCCCCTCCGACAAATCGCACCATATTGCAGAGCAGTTTGACTGACAGTTACCGTTAGCGTTAGCCGTTAGCGTTAGCCGTTACAGCTAAATAAACATGAAAGTTAGCTTACCGGTCGAGGAGAAACGTAGCTATTTCGGCGTGCGTTTTGAAGCCGTTAAACTCCTTCATTGCATCCAACGATCGCCCGTTTAAACAGTTTCCAAGCTGCTTCATTGGTGTCAGAGTAAAGACCCGACCCGGTCCGATCCGCGTATTAAACTTGTAAATGAATGTTGCTCTGTTCTGGCTGCAGAGGTGGGTAGTAGCGAGCTACATTTACTCCATTTGTTTATGTTTTGATGGAGACACTTCCAACACAGGCTCTGTCACATGACTGCGTTTCACCAATCACGAACCTGGCAACCCGACTGCTGGAATTATTTTTTGTTGTTGCGACTACGACCTCGAGACACTAGATGGCGGTGTTCTGCTCATTCTCCATATTATACCTTTAATATTCTTTATGGTCCCACTCCACCTGACATTCCAGAAACATTACTATCACTTGATGCTGAGAAAGCGTTTGATCGGGTGGAGTGGGATTATCTCTTTCATACTCTCAAACTTTTCGGCTTCGGCGAAAAATTCATCTCCTGGATTAAAGTTTTGTATTCCTCTCCATTAGCAGCTGTCCGAACAAACAACAACCTCTCTTCTTACTTTCCTCTCCATCGTGGCACCCGACAGGGTTGTCCTCTGTCACCCCTCCTATTCGCTATTGCGATTGAACCACTGGCTTTAGCGTTACGTGGTGAAGCCAATATAAAGGGAATAAGGAGATATGACTCGGATAATAAGGTGTCCCTGTATGCTGATGATATGCTTCTATATCTGTCCCATCCTTTAACTAGTCTACCAAATACCCTGAACCTGCTTGAGGAATTCGGCAAAATATCAGGATACAAAATTAACCTACAAAAGAGTGAAATTATGCCAGTGAACACATCAGCTAAGCAAATTGACTTCGGTTTATTCCCACTTAAAATCAGTCCACAGAAATTTAAATACTTAGGAATCTGGATAACACATGCCTTTAAAGACATATTCAAAGCTAATTTCTCACCATTATTAACCAACCTTAAGCAAGATCTGGAACGTTGGAGCTTACTCCCCCTGTCACTAGGAGGCAGAATTAATGTAATTAAAATGAATGTTTTGCCAAAATGTCTTTATATATTTCAATGCATTCCCCTACACTTATCTAAATCTTTCTTTATGTCAGTGGACAATTTGGTGTCAGGATTTATATGGAATAAGAAAAACCCTAGAATAAGGAAAAGGATCTTACAACAGCATCGTCAACATGGAGGATTATCCCTCCCTAACTTCCAGTTTTACTATTGGGCTGCCAACCTTAGGTCTATGCTGTTTTGGAAAGATTCTGCATCAGGTGACACTATCCCTGAGTGGTTACGAATGGAGAGCTCCTCTTGTCTTCATACTTCGTTACATTCACTACTTTGCTCAAAACTTCCTCTTTTGGAGTCTATATCTAAATTCACTTTAAATCCAATTGTGAAACACTCTTTTAGAATTCTGACACAGTTCAGACAAGCTTTTTCTCTCAGGGATCTGCCCACTTGTGCTCCTATAATAAAAAAATCACCAATTCAAGCCGTCTATTATAGACAGCGCTTTCCATGAATGGGCTAATAGAGGAGTTGCCACAATAGAGAATCTATTCATTGATAATACATTTGCATCCTTTGATCAATTAATGCTTAAATTTAACATCCCTAATTCTCACTTTTTTAGATTTTTGCAGCTCCGTAGTTTTATATCAACATCATTTATTCACTTCCCGTCCCAGCCACCCAACTCCCTCTTAAATTCCATTCTGAAGCTTAATTCAGGTTCCAGAGGGACAATTGGGAAAATATATTCCTTACTAAATACATATAATCTGGAGCCTTTGACATCATTAAAGATTCAATGGGAGGGTGACTTGGGGTTCGAACTTCCTGAGGAGATCTGGGAAAGAGCTTTGAATAGAATACATTCCTCTTCAATCTGCTTACGACACACAGTTATCCAATTCAAGGTTATGCATCGCCTTCATTGGTCTAAAGTGAGACTAGCGAAGTTCACACCTAGCATCAATCCTATTTGTGATCGGTGCAGGCAAATGTCAGCCACCCTCTCACATATGTTCTGGTTTTGTTCGAAACTAGACAATTTCTGGCAGTTAATATTTAAAACTTTTTCAGATGTCTTACAAGCATAGATATATATATAAAGGCTAGATGTCTCGTCCGCGTTGCTGGCCAACGGAGTCGAACGTCCGCACAGGTCGGCCATCTTGGTACAGGTAGCTCGCTCACCCATAACATTGTGTTTGTAATGAAACATGTACTTTTAAAATAACCATAACTTGCTCAATTTTCAACCGATTTTCAAACGGTTTGGTTTGTTATAAACGTCAAAGATGTAGTTATGACACTGCATACTTATGAATAATTATGTTATGTTCTAAAAAATAGAATAATGTTCTAAAATAGGTAGACTACAATAGGCTATACATCAAGAAATGCTGCATGTTGAAATCCCCACCCTGTACAGAGATGTGTTTATGACACTGCATACTTATGAATAATTGAGGCCTTGAGACGAATAACCATACAAGTCCATATTTCCAATTTTGAATGAAAATATTTTAACACAAGAAGAGGTTGAAAGTGGATGAGTTTTGAAGAGGATTTGAGGATTTTTACATTTGCTTCCATATTACTATTATTTTTGCAAAAGCTTAATATTTGAAAAAGTTGAAAAGCTAAAAAGCTGAACTGTACAAGGCTGAAAGAGCTTAAAAAGCTGAACATGTTGATAGTTGACTGGTTTCTATAGCTGAACGTATGCTGAAGCAGTAGTAAAATGACATTTGAAAAATTCCCCATAAGGATGAATGAGAAAACACCTCCCAAACACCTGCAGGTCTAGACAAAAGTGTAATGGTTGTGGCCAAAATATGTATACAGTGAGTAATAGGAGACATTGCTGAACGTGTGATGTGTTTTTTATTTCTGTAGAGTGAAAAAATGAGGGAGCCAGAGCGAGAGACAAAACCTGTACCGTCTGCTCCACTCCAGAAATTTAGGCTCAAAGTTAACACTGCGGTTTATGGGGGAGTTGCTGGAGCGCTTGTCGCTCGAGGGCTTCTACAGCCAAAAGTTTAAGTCCTATATCTGAAATAAGACCATCATCTGAAAGCCAACAAGATTTCCTACATTTCTATGTATATATTGTCTATGTGAAGTAAAAGATGTGGGACCCAAATCAAGCTGAAGAGGGTTTTTTCTAAAGTTTTTGCAGCTGCTCTCCACTCTAGCGATGATGTCACCCACTCTAGCTCACGCAATACACACCCATTATAAACCCAGAAGAGGAGCTAAAAATCCTTAAAACTAAAACTGTGATGATTTCTTCAAAGAGAAAAGATGCGATTTCAACATGTTCAAGCATCCAGAATTATAACCACGTTAATGACGTTTGTAAGAAACCAAACTGTTTGTAAATCCATCAAGGTTTCAGCGAGATAAGAGTAAGTGTTTGTGCAGATCACTGACTTTACCTTAGGTTCCACAGATACAGCCAGAGAGCTAACCTGTACCAAGATGGCCGACCTGTGAGGACGTTCTAGACTCCGCCGTAAGACATCTAGCCTTTATGTATATATCTATGTCTTACAAGTACCTATAGAACCTTCTGCCATCACAGCCATATTTGGAATAACTCTACAAGACACTCACCTTAACCGACAGGCAAAGAATATGATAGCCTTTGCATCTCTCATAGCTAGGCGATTAATACTCCTTAAGTGGAAGGAAAAACTTCCCCCAACCTTTAAGATGTGGATAAATGACCTTCTTCACCATTTGGTATTAGAGAAGATTCGCTATTCTACAAGAGGATGTATTCAAACATTTTATGCTACATGGGAACCCTTTTTAAGTTATATAGAGAAATTGGATTTCACTAATATTGGTGTTTTATATGGCTGATCCTGTATTTTGGTATAATTTGAAACCCATAAGGACCATTCTTGATTACTTGTTGATTTTTTATTTTTTTTTTATTTTATCTATTTATTTATTTATTTTTTATTCACTTATGTACCATACTGTTTTGTTTTAATATACATTTTTTTTTGGATATGTAATTTTGATACGCAAGTGATGCATGTCATATAAGTGGTTGCATACAAGTTCAATCACTACTAGGTTGTTGGATGGTACAGTAATATTGTTGCTGGGATGGGGCTCTGTTGGAGCGAGGGGGGGGGGGGGGTATGATGCTCATTTGTATTATTTCTATCCACCTATGCTTCTGATTTTGTACACTATCTATAAAAATCAATAAAAAGACTTGGAGCAAAAAAAAAACAACCTGTGGCTACCCAAACTTGACCTATGTCAAAACTGCTAAAAGATCCAGAGTAGACAGAGAGGGGGAGACGAGAAAACGTAACAACATCATCATTCCCTATGTCGCAGGAACATCTGAGAAACTCAGGAGGATCTTTACTAAACATCATATCCCGGTTCACTTTAAACCTACCAACACACTGAGGCAGAAACTTGTCCATCCTCAGGACAAAACACCCAGGCATAAACAGAGTAATGTAGTTGATGCTGTTTAATGCAGCCAGGACTTCACAGATTTGTACATTGGGGAGCCAAAACAACCTCTCCATAAACGAATGGCACAACACAGGAGGTCCAACTCCTCAGGTAAAGACTCTGCTGCGCACTTACATCTGAAGGAGACAAATCATTCCTTTGAAGACAACAATGCAAATATGTTGTCCAGAGAAGACAGATGGTTTGAAAGAGGAGTAAAAGAATCCATCTATGTCAAACAATGCTGAGTGATCATGTTTCCTGCTTTTCAATGCTGGACAGCAAAAGTGTTGAACCAGCATTGGCCTACAACAGAAGCAGGACAACAGTTGTGAGCCTGACCTCCTGAGCTGCTGGAACTTGGCTTCGTTGGTGGAGCAGAAGTGTTGGAGCTCGCTGAAGGTGGAGGGCAACGGCAGCCTGGACAGAGCATGCAGGGTGAAGATACATGAGGGCAGCCGCTGGACCACAGACAGGAACTCCTGGACAAACACATCAATCTCCTGCAAGCAGCAGCAGAGAGACATTTAAATAGCCACTATCATAATCAGTGCAGGATGGTTCATGTTCATTTGTTTATGGGTCATTCCAGGCCAACTCACCCAAAATCCAGAACTTCTCCCAGTGCATGTCATTGATTTTCATGTTGAAACTTCTATTAAATTCATGGAACCTTCCAAAATCATATATACGTACTCCAAATACTTTGTAAGTAATGAATTTTTGAAGTTCAACCCTCTTCTAGATGTGACAGAAATACATTCATACAACACAGAACCAAAGTTTGGTTGCAAGATATGAACTTTTGAAAATGACACATTCTTCATTCATTTAAAAAAAAAAAAAAAAAATACTTCCTGATATTAATTTGATGACTGTAAACATTCAGCACCAACTATTTGAATTAATGAAGGGTCTCTGCATGTTTATTCAGAACCTCACCAATGTCTTATGTTTCACTGGATTGTGTTGAAATGTGTCTTGAACATCCCAGAGAATCACAAAATGCTCAAATTTGGCTCAGAGGGCCAAACTTAAAAAAGGATTTGGAGTACAGCTGTAGGATTTTAACCAGGTCCCATGAATTTAATAGAAGTTTCAACATTAATTTCTTCGAAGATCAAGGACGTGAACTGGGAGGTTCTAGGTGAGTTGGAATGACCCATTTATGTTGTTATAGCCCAGATTTTGCCTTTACCTGTCACCGTTACCATTTAAATTATTTTACTTTTGATAAGCTTAAAGCATGGCTGCTTAATCTATGATTCATACTTACTTTAAGAGTCTTAATATCATTCTCACGATGGATCGAGGTGATCGATTGCTCAACACACAGAACCTAATTGTAGTTCTAGTGGAGACTATTGTTGCACCCTAAATAGATCTGTGAGAGGCAGAGAGCTGCGGTGGTTAATGAATACTGTCATGTCCCCTGCTGAAACGTACACTGGAAAGAGGGGCTCCTTTCACTTGCTAATAAGGTCAGCTGATTACACGAGGCATTTGCACAAGCTTCTCCAAGGTAACAAACAATAGACGCAGGCCGCCTGGACGGATCTCATGAATTGGTTAACAAATTAAAACATCTCCTGGCCGAGTTAGCTGAGACGGCCTCCATCATATACATGCTAAATGTAGCGGGGAGAAACATTTGGCTGTGGTGTTGTACATCAGATAAACAGTTGTGTGATTAAACAATGAATGTGTCCTGGGATGAGCATGTGTCTGTGTGCAGCAGGATCCAGCAAAAGCTTTATTTAAGACTCAGGGTGTTTAGAGACAAACGAAGAATATGATGTTGGCGTTTTATCATGCTGTGAGAGAGAGTATACTCAGATATGGAATGGCAGCTTGGTTTGGGAATCTATCAGTTAAGCTGAAATCTGAATTAAATAGAGTAGTCCACACAGCATTAAAAGTGAAGGTGAGGGAGCATCCAACCCTCCTCCAGCTCTTTGAGATACTAGTCCGACAGGAAAATTACTGCTGAACCCTCACATGTCCTGTACAATCAATATAAGCTGCTTCCATCTGTCTGACATTACAGGGACCCAATTAAATAAAACAGAAGATACCCGAACAGATATAAAGACTCATTCATCCCCATATCAGTGAATCTCCTAAACTCAGGCCAGAAGGTGGGTATGAGGAGGGATGGGATGTATTTGGCACTCACTGTATTGTTTGCACTTGTGTCGTGTTATGTACTTATATCTTGTGTCTGATATATGTAATGTATTATAAGTATTTTTATGTTTAAAAGACAAATCTCCTTCGGGACAACTGAATGAATCTTGATCTTGGTGTGCTCACTAACACACACTGTGTGAAGCTTCACAGGTTCAGTTGTAATTAGACAGTTGTTGGTCAGAATGGTTGACTTGTAGAGGGATGAGTTTTTATTGGATACATTTACTGAATACTAACATAATCTCTTTAGAGAAATAATTCTACAGTGTAACAACATTTTTTATTCTTATCTTGTTTTAACTTTATAAACATGTCTTATATGACTTGTTTAAGCAAGTAAGCACAACTGGGACTCCACCAGTGATTTCTCCTTGAACTCTGGCTGATATTCAGTCTGAACCTCACATCTTTTCAACCAGCTCAACTATGGTGACATCAACATGATGCAAAACACAAGTTGGTGTCATTTGTTCATACGTAGTAGGTTGAAATAGATGTGAAGGTATTTCATAGTGTCATAGTGCACTGGTAGGCTACATGAAGACAACGGCACAAGTCATGTTTCATATAAAATGTTGAAGTTTATCAGCTGTGAGCTGCCAACAACAAGCTTCAGGACATCATAATGGAAATAGTTTTGTACATTAATACTTAATGCTATAAAGCACATGTGCAAGTACTTAGTCTACTCCCACCCAGGGCGTGTGGAGCAAAGTGCACAAGTGGAAGAAATAAACACGAGCTAGCTCCACTATGGAGAAATCTATGTGGCCGTCATTGCTCAACAGGTACAGTAGAGTGGTCGTCCATCAGTCAGAAGGCTGGGGGTTTGATCCCTGACCACTGCAGAGAAACCTGATATTGTAAAATCTGCTATATATTGAATAAAGTACCTTAATGAAGGCAGCCCAACTCTGGTGACAGTAAATAAAGTAGCCACCCAGCGGCACGGTTAGCTGGCTTCTGTCAATGTAGTTGGAGAGCTCGGAGATTTCTTTCAGAAGGACTTTCTGCAGAAAGATGAGATGAGTGTTACTGAAGTCGGACCCAAAATTAACCCCGGGCTACAGTGTGTTTTTGTTGAATTTACCTTAAAAGAGGCAGTGTAAGACCTGGATGGAGCCAGGAGCTTCAGCAGCAGCTTCAAAGCATCTTTCTTTTTGGGCTGAATGATGTACACACCGTGGATGGTCCGCCTGTGCAGCTAGGAAGGTGAACAGAAAACTTGTCTTTACATCAACACTGACCTAAATGATGTGTTGCTCTTGCTGCCTTCCAACAGTTTAGGATTTCACTGGGATGGATTGAAGAAGGGTCCAGATCAAAGCAGCAGAGGGCACGACAAGTCCAACATCAATAACAATGGATCCCACCCTACCAATTATACAACCAGTAACATGCGTGTCCACTCCCTCAACAGTAAATTAAATAACCTAAACACTCATGTTTGACATGACATTCAGAAAAAGTGACAACACTGCTATCAGGCAGAATCCACTGATTTGTTTCAGTTGCACATCATGTTGTCAGTCATTATTCAATAATAAATGTACCTTTAACTAAATCTATCACACAAAGTCATGTTCAGTTCTGGTGGACCCGTACAAATGAATGAAGACCGAGTGACAGTTATGTGTGAGGTTTGTCGTCCAGCAGTTCGTATTCACACATTATAATACAGAAACATGTTGGTATGCATGTGGACACCAGGGGGGTATTCCAGAAAGCGGGTTTTGTGAAAACTCTGAGTTTGTTAACCCTGAGATGAGAGAAACTCTGAGTTTTCAGTTCCAGAAAGAGAGATAACTTAAACTCTGGGTCTGTTACCGCGGTAACTGACTCTGTGAACATAACCTGCTCACTGGCAGGTTTAGCCTACCTGAAGAAACTCTGAGTCTGACAGAGCTGTCTGACAGCGGCTGTCCTTTCCTTCAGTCCGATCATGTTGAAGTAGAAATAATTCACATAGTTTTACACCAGGAGGAGAATTTAGATTAATTTAGATGAGCTCTCACTCCCTGACGAGGACTGAACCGAACAGTAGACCGCTCCTCATCAGTCCGTCATTTATATTCTCCGGCCGCACAGCGAATATCAGGCTACACGTCATCGCTGACTAATCTCAGATCTGAACCATCCTCTGCGGTTTTTTTTTTTTTTTTTTTAATCACTTCGCAGGTTAATCAATCACCTTCAGCAGCAAGAAGGAGGAGGAGCCATCGTGAGACTGTTTTTATAGGTAGGCTATTTCATTTTCAGCCGATTTAAATTAAATAAAATAGCCTAAAATAAAACATTGAACAACATTCAACCACTTCCCCAAAGGCTAATATGAAAGAAACTGATGTTAAATTCCAAATGAAAAGACGACCGCATCTAAAACTCTGTCAGTGATTTTCATTACGGC
The DNA here is from genome assembly GCF_965226575.1 of Pagrus pagrus. Classification (NCBI taxonomy): domain Eukaryota; kingdom Metazoa; phylum Chordata; class Actinopteri; order Spariformes; family Sparidae; genus Pagrus; species Pagrus pagrus. The sequence goes on along the minus strand of NC_140200.1, from coordinate 29,969,907 downwards.
CGCAGCCATGTTAGCCTACTTTTTTTTTTTTTTCCCAGAAAATGTCTGCTTCCTGTTTTCTCCCCTGTTGCCATGGTGAATCACAGTATCGGAGCTCCATTGATGATGGCTTTTTACTAGTCGTCAGGCACGAGCTCAACTCAGAGTTAACATACTCAGAGTCGACTTACCTAACTCAGATCAGCTGTTCTGGAACTGAAAACTCAGAGTTTCACTTCACAGGGTAAGTCAAGGGATAGACTCAGAGTTTGTTGAACCTCCTTTCTGGAATACCCCCCAGGCCAGCAAACCAGACCACAGAAACTATGTGGAGCTGTTGATCTGGATGCAAAAATGCAGCATCTCCTACATAACTGCCCTCATTTAATGTAATTTCCCTGGAGGTTTTTCTATTAAATAACCAGGCATGTGACCAGCCATGCATGTGACCCCCCCCCCGAAGGAATTCCACTAGATGTGACGCACTTGGTATTGTACTTGAGCTCAGACTACAGCTCCGTGAATCCATAACACAAATGTTGCACAACCTTATGCTGCAAGAAAAAGCTCTGCGAGTCAAGAGGGCAATCACAAGCTGAAGACAGCCGAGTGCACAGGACCAACTTGTGTTCATGCTGCTCTGTGCCTCCAAGTCTCTAAACTGGTACAATACTTTACAATATTCACGTGTTTTATATAAAAAGACTGGGCTCATTTTTCTGCAGCAGAGAGGAATGACATTCTTCTCAACCCTGGAGTTGTACGTTCCTCTGCCCACACGAAATCACCGATCACAAGTTAAGTTGGGGGGGGCGGGGGGGTTACAGGTTGTTGATTTTTTGGGACGTCAGTATACAAGCTAAAAGCATTTATGTGCAGAGGGATAATCACATGCTCAGTTTGTTCCCACATACACACTGAAACGCTGAAGATGTGACAGAATGCTATTCATGTGAAGAGAACCTCAACAACACATGCTGGTGCTGAACAACTCTACTGAAAGACTCACTAGGCGCCCAGCAGCACAACATGACAGATATAATTCAGATGTTGTCACCAACAACTGCAGTCAGTCATTTTCTACAGCACCCATCTACACTTAAGACCTTTAAACAACAAGCTGATCGTCACTGTTTTCATTCATTCTCTGCTCAGGACATAAAAAAAACACATCACATGATTTATTAACCACTTTGTCATACACCACTACTGTGAGAAAGAGTAGGAGACAACGGTCCAATCAGAGCCCAGTATTTCAATGATACAATCAAAACAAACATGCCTGCAAGTTTCATGGTTGCAAGAGACAAGAGGGAGTCTGTCTTTGCATCCGTTTGTGAAAGCACTGCTGTCTCAAAGAAAACTGAGCAGCTGCTGAAAATTTCCCTTTAGAGAGCTCTTTGTATTACTAACCACACTGAAGCATCCGGGACAAGATGGATAAAACTCACCGCTAACACAGAGGTGTACGTTCAAACACAGAAATATCCACACATACACCTGGTTCTGTCTGATAACTCTGTCATGGTGGAAACACTCGTACCAGCTCCAGTTCCCACAATCAGCCACTAATGCTGTAGAAATGCGGTAAAAGTCCGTTCTGTGAGGAAAATAGGTGTTCTTGACAGTCTGAGAGCGTACAGATTTCAAAGATGTTAAAGTTGAATGATGACTGTTGTTCATACTCAGCTGTGATTGGTGCATTGATGGTAAAGAGGCAGGCGTTCAGAAGACTTTCCCGATGGATATCTAGTTTGAGAACATTCATTTCAAACAAGCTAGAAGCAGCAGCACACAGTGCCCTCCACCACAACTGTACCTCGAGAAGGATCAGAGTCTCAGAGATGAACCGGATCGTCTGGAGCGAGGCATGCCTCAGATCAGCCACCACCGACACCAGACTGTCCTTCTCCTGCCTCTTACTGTCAGAGAGAGATGATCCAACCATCAGCACAGTCTACTCTCGCTCACACACATATACACACACAAAGAGCAGTCTGACTCTACATACTTGTGCAGACATAGAAAGTAATTTATGAAGTCCACCACTTCTGCTTTGCCGAGTTCTGAGGAGAGTTTGGCTTGTCCGTCCACTGGGAACACGATCAGAGGGCAGCCATGTTGATCAAAAGCACCTGTACAGACACATTACACCATAATGTTACATGTTCAGGGCTGCCTGCAAACTCTGGATCCAGACTAAGTTCAGAACATTTAGCTTCACACATGCAGTCAGTTCAAATCATTCTGAGGTCAGGCTGGATTATGTATCGAAAAAAAAAAATCAATAAGTGTTCTCACCATCTGTCACTTCAATACAACCACAAGAGTTGATGTCAGCTCTCATCAAAATACTCTTAAAGGAACCAAAGAAACTAAGATTCAGTCATGAGTACACCTTGTTTATTCACTTATGGAAAAAAGTTTGTATCATTAACTCATTAATATTGTAAATGTTAAAATTCTGAGTTTGAATTATTCCCTTTAACTACATAGTGCCCCTTTAAAACAAGTCTCCAGCAGGAAAATGCTGCAGCGCCGTTTTGCTGTGAAGCTCCAGAAATGTCTGTGGACGACGAGGTAATGAGGGAACTTTCGCTTTTGGGTGAACGTCTCCTTTAACCAACACTTCCACTCCTCAGAAGGCCTGAGCTGCCTGCAGTATAATCCACCGCCGTACATGAAGCCTGTGAAGATGCAGAGCAGTGTGGATTAACAGTTACCAGGGAAGAGCACAGCGCCAGAGGTGAGCACACGATCTGCAGGCAGCGGCAGGGAGGGAGCACCGTCCTGCACCAGCTCCTGGGCGCCTGCAAGGGTGGAGGGAGATTATATAATTATATAATTTAATATATATAAAACTATTTCCACCACTTGTCACTGTGTGGACGCTGGAGCAACTGCTCCAGAAGATCCCTCGCTGTCTTTAAACACTGGACTGATGAAGTGATGCAGACTATAGATCTGACCTGATGAAGTGAGGAAGACTATAGATGTGACCTGATGAAGTGATGAAGACTATAGCTGTGATGAAGATGAAGACTATAGTTGTGACCCAATGAAGTGATGAAGACTATAGCTGTGATGAAGATGAAGACTATAGTTGTGACCTGATGAAGTGATGAAGACTATGAAGATGAAGACTATGAAACCGGAGCTGTTGTTATCATTTGAACCAGTTTCCCGCCACTCAGTCTCAGTGGATAAAGATGGAGGCGCTGCTGCACCTGTCTTACCTGTTGCGTGTCGGCTCATCTGTAGTTCCTCGGCAGCGGCTGTGTCACGGCAGGTTGTCTCCTGTGGTGTCGAAGTGTCGCCTCACTGTTCCCACAGACCTGAGTCCACATTAAACAGGTCTACTGCGGTGCTGGAGACCTGGACCGGGAGGACCGGGGGGACCGCGGCTGCTCGCTGCCTCTTTCCGCCATGTTGCATCCACTCCGCCTCGCTGTGAGCTCTGCCCGCTGACTGGATGTTGTTCAGGTCGTTTATAAAGCAGTGTGGGCGGAGAAACCCGGAGGAGGACGGACTGTACTGGAGACACGACCCGGCCCCGCTGTGACGAGTCCGGCACATATCAAACAGGTCCGAGGCCATGAATGACAAAAAGTCACCCGGACTGGGAGATAAGTACTAGGGGAAGGTTGGTGTCAACACCACTAGCACAGGAGCTTTGGACCGGGGCGGGCCATGGCTACCTGGTTAGCATGCTAAATTCAGTATACATTTCTGCAACACAATCCACAGATTTGCTTACTTTTATTTCTTCACATTCTAGTGAACTTTTGTTATTTTTTTATGTTTCCAACTAAATTTCTTACGTACTGCTCCTTTAAGATGCTGAAATGGTCCTGGTATGAAAGTATAATCCGTTTTTCTGTCAAAACCAAAAAACGAATAAACGGAAACAGCGCCCCTTTTTCCTTTTTTCGTTTTGAATCAAAAACAAAAAAAACAAAACCAAATAACGGCCGAAATTTGGTTTTTGCAAATTCATGAATGACGGCGAATATGACGGCGGACAGACCGGAAGCGGAAGTGAAGTGTAAAACCGTCAAAATAATAGTTTAGTGTGCTGGCGCTAACTTCTTAGCGTATATTATAGACTACCATCCTCTTTCTACACCATATGGTTCACATTTATTTTACTTCTGTGAAACTATAACAGCTGGTTGTTTGGAAGAACGTGTTAGGCCTATAATTATAATTGTATGCAGTTTATTCTACAATGCTGTAAACCAACAGCCACGCCCCTTCCAGGAGGCTATCATGGAACTGATCACTGTGTCGTGGCAGCAAGGGTAAAGACAAAAGGAAGAAAACAGACAGCTGTTGCTATCGTTTATTTTGTTTAAATGGGCGAATGTTAATGAGCAATGCTGTCAGAAATTAAAAGCTTGCCTCATTGTCATATTTGGCTGTGATCACTTTTTTGTAGGCTATTCCTCACAGCTCTCCATTAAATCAACCTGCTCCTCCCGACTGAAATGAAGTGATCACAGGCGCAGCTCATCACCGCCGTGACACCAGTTGGGTCTGTCCGGGGATTCAGTTTTTGTTGAGCCGCATCATGAACACAGAGCCTGGCTGTGTTGGCCATCATCCGCCGTGGTAGCCCTGAGGTCTACTGTTCATGTAAAAACTGCGCCACCCTGTGGCTAAACAACTGCACTTAAGTCATAAGTTCTCATTTTCAAAATCATTCAAGACAGTCTGGCTGCAGACCTGCACTGTCAGGACACCTAGTCTTGACTGTGGGTGACTTGATAGATGTTCTTAATTTAGGCAGGGAACGTAAAGCCTAGCTAATAGTAAAGTTTTTCCACAAAGTGCATTCACACACTCGGCTAAAATTATAATTATAGGTCTAACACGTTCTTCCAAACAACCAGCTGTTATAGTTTCACAGAAGTAAAATAAATGTGAACCATATGGTGTAGGAAGAGGACGGTAGTCTATAATATGCTAAGAAGTTAGCGCCAGCACGCTAAACTATTATATTGATGGTTTTACACTTCACATCCGCTTCCGGTCTGTCCGCCGTCATATTCATTAAAAAAAGAAACGAAAAAAATGAATTTGCAAAAAACAAATTTCGGCCGTTATTTGGTTTTGGTTTTTTGGTTTTCTCGTTTTTTGATGCTGACAGCAAAAACCGTTTTACCGTTTTTGATTCAAAACGATAAAAGGAAAAAGGGGCGCTGTTTCCGTTTATTCGTTTTTTGGTTTTGACAGAAAAACGGATTATACTTTCATACCCAACCCTTGGTCGGACCTGAAAGTATAATCCGTTTTTCTGTCTAATTCTTTTTCGTCTACCTGCCAACTTGTAGACCTCCAAACTGAAGAGGGGATGTGGGGCTCCTTTCCTAGAAGAACTAGACTTTCAGAGACTTGTTTCCTGCATTCTGGTAACTTTTAAAGAATGAAAATAACAAAGTACACTGCAACAGCATTTTTATATGAAATACTTCTAATTTTGGATGGATGGATGCAGAATTATCGCCCCTCTGCCATTAACTTGTCTGAAACTCTGGCATAGACTAATATTAATCAGTTTTCATTCAGTCATTTTCTGCTGATCGACAGAAAATAACATCAGATTTTACAAAATACCCAGGTAGCAAAATTTACCAGACACCCTCATCCCACCCACATACCACAGGTAATGATGGCACTTGGGCGGTCTACTCCTGGCTCCAAATAAACCACATCTGGCCCAAGTCTGGGCCAGGTTCAGCCCACCAGAATAGAATGAGCTGTGGCCCATATGACGGCCAGTTCTGGTTTATTTGGTTGGTTCTTGGTTCGACATCTGGTCATGCTATGGCTTGGGTTAGGATTAGTCCTTGAAGAAATGGGAATTCTTCTTATTCTTTCAAGGATATTTGGTCAGTATTTCTTTCTCATTCTGTCTGATTCTCTCACTCATTGAGAAGGACGAGGTGCAGCTAGAGGACTTCACCCTGTACAGAACAGCAAATGGGAGTCATAAATGGGAGAAAAACAGTAGAGCTGTGACTCAAATTGGTGCAGGGCATTGAAGAACAGTATTTTGGAGAGTAAACTGGTGGAACACACTGAACCTCATGGTGGGACCACTCATGCAGCCCTGATTCAAGCTAATGAAAATATTTCTGTATATTAATTTCCCAACACAGAGGTCTAATTACTGTACATTGTATCAAATTTACTCGCAGGACCAAGGAGCCCTTCTAGTCCTGACAAATTAAAGTCCTATATCTTTTAGTCTTGTGCGCACAAGATATACAAGCCTATGATCACCAGAAGAAGCCATTTTGTGTGCAGAAGAAATGAATCATGTATGAAAAAATATCATCCTCATTCAAAACACCATGCAAGGAACATTTTTGTGGCAGTTTAGTTTTTAAACATTATGATAAATTATATTAACTCCATACATGTGAGCAGAAGATAAAATTTATAACTAATCTTTCAGGACTAATTGGGCTCCTCAGATCTTGGCTTTATATTCTCAGGAAGTTAATGACATAATTTTTGTAATTTACACTTTTTTTGTGCATACAAGAATAAAAGAGACTTAAAAGAAAGCTGATAGATTTATTACAATTCATCAACCATATGTCCTGACTGGAACATATATAACTCAATAAGAGGTTCATTTACATGTAGATACACTTATTTATGTTTTGTGTAAAAAAGGGCAATATGAGAAGAACTCTGAACAAACTGAGCTTTACAAAGACTCAATCAACAGAGACTGTCGTACCATTAGCAACAATCTGTGTCTCTCTGTGAGGGATTCCATTTGCATCTTGGGAACTGTAAGATGTAGTATTTTAGAATTTGACCCACACTCTGTATTAAAGTCAGGATACCTCAGCTGCTGCAGCTTTGATTTATTATTATTTTGTGCAGTACAAAACCTCTAAGTACACCTGTGCTGCAGGTATTTCCTGTGTAGGGACAGCCAAGTAATCTCTGTCAATGCACTTGACTGGTCTAACTGCATTCTAACCCAGAAGCTTTGTTTAACTTTGGCCTAATATGTCGAATCAATACTTTATCTGTTTTTCTTCAGAGACTACAGAGAGACAGGAACATGATGGAGAGCTTGTCTAACTTTCATGAGATCAACATGTTATTCAGACTTCAAGGCTGAGAGAGCTCATCCAATAGACTTGCAGTCGATTATTTACTCTACTCTAATTGATATAACCAGATCATCTTGGAGTAAAAAACACAGATTATCTGGATGAACACTAACGTCTGGTGTAATCACACACACACGTGATCGGAATGATTTGGTGTGTGTCGACACATCTTCACTTTTCAAATATGATGACCCAAGCATCAGTATTAGGGCCACTGTTGTTTTTAACTTACAATCAGTGATCAGTCAGTGATGCTTCATTAACATTGAATATTTTATTTGCAAACAGCCATTTATTTTATTCCTATAGTGACCTCAATAAAATCACTTTCATCTTCAACATACTCAACTAAACTAAATCATACATCTGAATGGCTTTACAGAGACCATGTTTATCTGCCTTCTGTCCTAATTAAGCATATTTCACACTGCACGAGTAGTGTGGAAAACAGAAAAATCTCAGTTTTCTGCAGCATCAACTACATTTTAGTAAAAATTAAGCAAAGTTTTGAGGTCATCAGAGCTGAGGTCAGTGATCATTAAGATTTATATGCACACCTGATCGTTCAGAGGTCCTTCTTGATTCAGACTAAGTGCTGAGTCTCAGCCTTGTTTCACACCTTGACTCTTTAAGATGCATCTGTGTCCTCCCTGCAGGTCTCTGTCATGCTGATTTCACCTCTTCATGAATTACATTGTTTTTTCTATTGGACACATTCTTGGTAGGCTTACTTCAGTTGCAGCAAAAAACCAACAAACATAGTTTCAGCCACTGTCTTTCTCACAGATCTGGGTCAGCCTCACAGAGGAAACATGGCCTAGGGGAGGAAAAATAATAAGGGAAATAATGTATTGGGTGTACTTGTCCTTGTTGTCCTATGAGTGGCACTTGAGGAACGGCCAGCATGAATGTGCTCAACTGACTTCACACAAATTTGATATGCAGTGGAAAAAGCCCACTGATAACCTCCTTAATATACATCCAATATAGATCCTTAGGTGCACCGCTGACCCTGAAGCTGTGACTTGAATAGTTATTTTAGCTTGCTCTGTATTCCAACTTGACTCTGGTCACAGACTGACAACACATTACTTAACTATGCATTTTGACTTTGAGACACTTTGATAAAGGGAGTTTACATGCAAGCTTATTTTACTGCAGACATTTTAAAAAAGTTTTGCTTTACGTGTACATGGGCTGGTTTATGCACCATGTATCTGCAACATTAAAAACTGGGTCTAAAGGAACAGCTCACCTAATAATGTAAATTCCGTCATAACCCCCCACAGCTTTGTGGTTGTCTTTCCATTTTAAAACAAGTCTCCAGCTACTTTAGTTGTTTAGCAGAATGCTGCAACTCTGTTTAACTGTGAAGCTCCAGAAATGTTTTGAGGACTATGAGACTTCACCTGACTTTCATCAGCATGGAGCAGTGCTGGCCCAAGCATTTTGGGGGCCCTAAGCAGAATTTGATTTGGGGCCCCCTCCCACCAACGCGGAGTCACCTGTGCTTGACAATTATTGACACAAATGTCACACTATAATGTTACATTATCAATTGTATTAATACAATGACAGATTATGAACTACTGTCCCCCTGGGCACCGATGCATAAGGACCCCCCTACCTTATTTGTACAAAAGTGGGTGCAAATGGGGGAAGGGGGGTCTAGGGGTCCTCCCCCAGAAAATTCTGAATTTGGTAGATATGATTTCCTGTATTCTGGTGCATTTTTGGGATGGCCAGCTGGAGAAGGGCAATACCTAAATTCGTTCAGGTTCATAGCCTTTTGCTTTTTGACAGGTATATTGGTCATGAAATCAGAATCATCTTGTCTTGAATTATTCATTTATTCATTCATTTATGTCACTTGTTCAATTTATTTAATATGTAAAAAAAAAAAAAAAAAATTCGAAGGGGGCCCCAAGCAGCAGCTTAGTTTGCTTATGCCCCTGTCAAAGAGGGAGGAGATGATGACTTATAATTCATTTATGGGTGAACTGTGGGTGCTGTTATAAAATACTCAATGTTCATGATGCACAACTGATAATTAATTCACAATTAATTCTATAATTTTATATGATAAATAACTAATCGAATTTACTGAAATGTAGGTAAATTAGCAAGTTTAAAAGGGTCATAGCCACTATATAAAGAACAGTTGTATTTTGTTCTATACGTTTCTGTTGCGGAACCAATGTTCGTTTGTTGTGCCACTACGACGGAATTAAGGACTGTACACTCCAACGGGAGTTGATTTTCTCCCGAAGCTTCGTTAAGTTGCATCAAAGTTTATAATTACTGCCGTCTGAAGTAATGCAAGCAGTCAAAGAAACTGTCCAAGGACTCCGAGAAACAAGACATGCACAAGCAATAAACGCCCGTTTCAAAGAACCGACCTGTGTCTATGTGTTATGGAGAGAGCTACAGAGCAAGTCATAGATTAGTTTTAAAACTGTCACATACTGTCTCTAGGATTGTGATAATAAAAACAAAGGACTAGGACAGGCCTTATTTTATCACAGTAAGTCCTAATTTTGATCTAGAGACCTGTCACGTTCCACTACTATTATTGTAATGCATTACTACATACTATCCTTACCGTTAACCACTACTACTGTTATTACTAGTAATCACATTTCCATTATGTGCATTTCATTATTATTGCTGTCATACCTCTTTATGTACTTTCATTCCTGTCAACCATCCATTATAATTGTATACATTGTGATCTCGTTGATCTGCTCTGTACATGCGACATCTATTGCACGTCTGTCCGTCCTGGGAGAGGGATCCCTCCTCTGTGGCTCTTCCTGAGGTTTCTTCCGCATTTCTTTCCCCCTGTTAAAAGGGCTTTTTTGGGGGGCAAGTTTTTCCTCACTCGAATCGAGGGTCGAAGGACAGAGGGTGTCGTCGCTGTACAGATTGTAAAGCCCTCTGAGGCAAACTGTGATTTGTGAATTTGGGCTATACAAATAAAATTTGATTTGAGTTGATTTGATTTGTCTCGTCTCATATAAATAGTCTACCTTGGATTCAGTTAATCAGACTGATCATTTTGATTTTATTGATTATTTTTATTGGTTTTATTTTGTAAGGAACCGGAAGTACATTGCCCATGCGCCAGCCTCGCTGACAGCCACTGAGGTGCTGATGTTTCACAGCATCACTGCTGCCAGCAGACGACCCTTCACTTCTTCATATGATGTGAGCAGAGTGTTGACAGTGTCGTTTCTATAACACACAGGTGAGCTGACAGCGTGTCGTCTTGATTGATTGACTTGAGATGAGCTCCAGAGAACGATTAACACTCGCGTTCAGTTCATTAACACCGTGTTGTTAGCCACTGAGCGCTGGGGCGAAAGGCTAACGACGCTAGGCTAACGACGCTAGGCTAACATGCTAACAGTGAGCTGTAGGACCGTTGACGTTGTGTCCGTGACATCCTGAGGGTCATGACGGCAGACACGGTTGGTGACGTATGAAGCTGGTGTTTATGAGGAAGTGACGTTAACGGTAGTTTGTAACGAGTCTGCGGAGTGAGGAGACATGAACATGCCGCTCGGGAGGAACGGGCTGATCGGTCTCGCTGTCGGAGCCACAGCAGGTTTGGGTTTGATCGCCGTCATCATCTACCGAGAGATCAGAAGGAGAAGGTCCCAGAGAGTGATGCTGGAGGCCCGGACACTTCCCCGGCTGTTCGACGGGGCGGACGGAGCAGCGCTGCTGCAGGAGACGCTGGATGCTCAGGGTGGGTTGACTCTGCTGCGCCTGGTTCTGACACCAGCTCATCACGTGTGTGTGTGTGTGTGTGTGTGTGTGTGTGTGTGGTCCAGCTGTGTATTATTGAGTTGAATTAAAGGGGCTGTGATGTATGTGAAAGTGAAAGCAGAGGACTTGTAGTATTATATCTATATATAAGGGCTGGACTGATAATCGGCCCCAGGCTCAGGGGGAAACGGTCACTTAAGGTTAAATTATGTATTTTACTGTCCAGGACTCTCAAAGACTCACTTTTACCGTAACAAATAATCAGTTGTGTAATAGGAGTGTGAATGTGATTAAAATGTGTAATCCTGGTACTGTATCTTGGTGTGTATGTCTCCATGCATCATGAGACCTAATTCACCCTCAAAGGTGGAGCAAAAGGTGGACTTTTATGAGACCTGTTGGACAAAATCACTTCCAATCAAAATAAATCCTTTGGCCTTTTCTATAATTATTTCACACATCTTCTTTAATCATGTTGCATTGTTTTCATTTGAAGCATAAATATTCATCATAGAGACAGTTACCCCACAAATGGACCCATTCACTAAAAGAAGGCTCCTCCTCATCAGGAGGTTTTGAATGCATACAAAATTGCAGTGAGCTGTGTAACAATCCAACAAAACATGTACTAAGACTCACCATCTTCTGTCCACTGCTCAAAGGAGGAAAGCTTAAAGCCTGACCGTTGTTTAGAGCTGTGTCTTTGTCCTGTTGCAGTTAGTTCAAGTCTCAGTTCTCACATGTCTAACATGCTGTGTGTCACTGTGTCTTCCTCCAGAGTTGGAGGCCCAGCAGCAGGCGCTAGCAGCGGTGGAGGCAGTGGTGCAGGGCCTTTCCCCAGAACAGCAGCTGGAGCTCAGGAACCAACTGGACCAGGTGCTGAACTGTGTGGCCTCCCTACGCTCCGAGGTGGCCGAGCTGAGGGGCGGACTGCAGGACATCGCAGTGCAGATCATCCAGGATGTGAAGTGAGTGAGAGTTTGCTGAGCTGTACAGTGTCTATCTGCCCCACTGAACCTTGACACAGTATGTACCTATCATAGGCCATCATAACAGAATCATCTTGTGTGGACAAACATGTTTAACGTGTTTCCCACACATTAATTTATTTGTGGCAGTCCGCCACAATATCAACATTGGCCGCCACATATTGATTTTGTATTTTTGGAGTGGTGCATCCCGTTCTCACTCACTCAAGACAGCACACCCGTCAGTGAATAGCATGATGTTATATACTCCAGTGGATACAGTGGATGGCGGTGTGGTGTTTAGTCCGCCAGTAAAACCAACGAAGAAGAGGAGGAGGACTATTTAAAGCAGTTGGCTTGACCGTAACTTCCTCTGCAAAGAGGACGGCTGGCCTTATCGTCAAGATCAAGCCCCCACAAAGAACGCCAAGCCTTGAAGCCAGTTTTTGTCATGGCCAAGCCGTGTAATTACATTGCCATGTGATGCACTGGGGACTTATTCCCATAAGCTAACATTGTGAAAGACGTATCTGTATGGTAATAAAAGATGCACAACCCCCGCAAAATGACTCGTTTTACTGTCAGAATTTGAGCAATTCGGTCCAATACAATTTTGAGAGTCTAGAAGAGCCGCCCGATTTAATTATTTTATCCAAGTTTTATTCTAGTTAGTTGGTGAGAAACTGGAAGTTAGCCGAAGTCTGTGGTGGAAGTCTCGAGTGCACATGCTCTATGGCACTCAAGCTGGACAGCCAACACCACAATTAAAGTCTGATTCTGTGGGAAACACAGAACATCATTTTAAACCCAGTACTCTTGTGACTCAAGTGATTGAAATTGTATCGGGTTAAATTACTGGGAAATAAATGATCAATATAATCATGATATATCTTTAAAACATGTCTGTAACTGATCCAAACAGGGGGAGTGGGTCAAACTGTGGACTTTTTATCTGAAAGCAAATTTGTATGAAACTAGAATATTTGAAAGCACTGGTGGCCAGACCAAAGGTTGTTTTGTTCTTTAACATATTTAGAAGGGGAATAGTTTCTCTGCTGAAATATACCACGAGGAGTGTTTAACTGGTTATGAACTGTGTCCGTCTAATGCTGATAACTCTATATGGCCTACATACTGTATAGACCTTCAGTGAGAATGGGCCAGACGGATAATCGATAAGTAGATCCTGATAAATAAAATCTGCAAATGTTTCTGTTCGATGCAACTCAAGCCAGCAGGATTCCCCATCTCATGTGAATGCAGCGTGAAGTCATACTTGTACTCTGGTCCGATTAACAGTAACTGTACAGTACAGTAAGGAGTAACTGTAAAGACATATAGTTAGTCAAAGACTACATGCTCACATGGTAAATTTGGCAGATAATTCCCATCAGTCTGCTCAGGTGAATATCTCTCTACATTAATAATGTAACTGCCTCGTATGGTGCAACTTCTTTTCACTTAAGTTAGAGTGTTGCTTTAAGACTACATTCAAATGACACAATTTACATAGTTGGTACATCAGGCTGCAGGGTTTTAAATTTGGCTGCTACTGTCCAACACAACAAGAGCTGATAAGTCTGCATGTCTACAGGAGGTCCTTAAAGTCTTTGACTGACAGCCACAGATTCAGCTGTAGCAGCTGCATGTCCTGTCTAAAGAGAGTGCAGCGTTACAATAGTCAGAGACCTCTTTTCCACCAAAGTCAATCACATGCTGGTTCTGAGCTGGTGCTGGCACTGGTTCATGGTAGAGTCACATCATTCAGTCACTGTATACATCTCCAGGTCTCAGCATTGTTAGGAACAGAGACAGCGAACTACATCGAGTCTTTACAAGAGCTGCTCCTGCTCTGCATGTCTCCATTAGCATCCAAACATGAGCGGTCCTCTGACGATGCTGCTGTGATTAGTTAAAATAGTTAAAATATCTGTTGTTTATGCTCCCATGGATCAGTCAGAACACACTACACTAGCTCTGGTGTTTAAAAATGACGGTCATGATAACCTCGCCCCCAGCCTCTGATGTAAGTGGTTCTTTGTTCTAGACCAGCAACGTGTTGGTGCCACTCTGGAACCAGTTTTCCTGGCTGAGAGCAAAGAACTGGTTCCAGAGTGGTACTGGCTCTGAACCAGCACCTGGTCAAAAAGGGGTAAGCGTGAACCTTCAAAGTGGGCCTGGCTCCACACATGGAGGTTGCTGGTATGTTGAACTGATGTCTGTTCCATGTTCCATTTTTAGGAAGGGAGTGGAGGACAGTCAGCGGGTTCGTCGTCGGCGCCATGTGGTCCACAGGGAGCGCACCGACTCCACCAGCTCCAGCTCCATCTACTTCACAGCCAGTCAGGGCATGGCCAGCACGTATGAAGAGACCAGCGAAGGAGGGTAAGTGTTTCTGAGATACCATCTCATACATTATACTACACGCTGTAAAGAAGCTGTGTCAGTAGTTTGTCTAACATTCTGTGTCCTGTTTCATTTTTCATAATCATTTGATCATTATCATTTTAAAGCCTCACTGGTCAACATTTTAAAGGGTTGTTGTTGTTGCTGTTTGGTTTGTGGGGAGGAAGATGAGGAGGTGGAAATACTCTATTCAGAATGAGTGAGGGATGCTGGGATAGATTGTTTATTCTGTGACATATCTAAATGTTTATTTTCTGTTTTTGGAATATTTTTGGCCCCCAAAAATGATGCAACACGTTTCATTTGACTTTTATTCATATCCACGCAAATGTATATATGCACCCATATCCCAATATCCCTAACTCATTTTGAGTCATGTATTTGCCATCTTGAGTAAAGAGTCCATTAGTGGTTTAACAGTGTTCAGGACTACGTCCAGGTCTGATACAGCCGTTGGCACTTTAAAACTTCTTAAAGGATAAGTACCGTTTTTTACAACCTGGACCTTATTTCTGGCAAAAGATATGGTCATTTACTCACCCAGATAACTTTGGTGTCATTCGGCGTCGTTCGGACGAAATTAGATCCAGTGTAGCGGCGATATATCCATATAATGGGAGTAACGGGGCATCGACACACAGCCTCTATATAACGCATTATCTGCCACGAAACTAGTTCATTTCACCAATATTTTGTTACGATATGCTAGCGCTATTAGCCTCTGAGTCCGGGCTCGTCTATTGTCAACATCCGGGGTCTGTAGGCTGATCTACTACCTCTGACCTGGAAGATGTCGTCTCTGAGCTGCGCGCGCACCCGCGACAGCGCGCCTTGTTTACCTGTAGCTGCTGCTGCTAGTTTGACCCCGGATGTTGATAACGGACGAGCCCGGACTCAGAGGCTAATAGCGCTAGCATATCGTAACAAAATATTGATGAAATTAACTAGTTTCGTGGCAGATAATGCGTTATATAGAGGCTGTGTGTCGCTGCCCCGTCTCTCCCATTATATGGATATATCGCCGCTACACTGGATCTAATTTCGTCCGAACGACGCCGAATGACACCAAAGTTATCTGGGTGAGTAAATGACCATATCTTTTGCCAGAAATAAGGTCCAGGTTGTAAAAAACGGTACTTATCCTTTAAGAGGCCCCATCAGATCATCCCTGCTAAGACAATTATAGACAGTTAACTAGTGCCATGTGGGATCAGGTCAGAAGAGGGACCGGACTGAATTATTAGGAAAAGATCTGGAGTGTCGCGGTTTACAAAGTAGAAGGTAACAGCTGATGAGAAAAATAAATGACACAAGATTGAGCCAAGTTCGCACAAACTATAATGTTAAATATACACCTTTTGTTACATAGTGTTTATAACAGTATGTTCAAGGCTCATACTCAGAGCTTATAGTAACAGTTAATGCTATATTACTCTCCATTCTCTTCTCACCTCATGACTAAGCTCTATAGGTATTTCCTTTTTTCCTTCTCTCTTTATAAACAAGAGTTAAGAGGCAGAATGTATCTTTGGCAACTGTCACATTGTTAACTTTAAAATAGTTAATTGGGGTTATATTAACCCACTTGTTCATCGCTGTTCAGATGTTCCTAGAACAACAAAGTGAGTTCTATGTATGTGTCATTATGTTTGGAAATAAATAAAGATATTGTTGGAAAAAAAAATAAAAAAATAGTGCCATGTGGCTAATACTGACTGACTGACTGAGTGTTTAGAACACAAATGACAAATGATGAGCTGGTGACTGTTTCAGGTTGAAATACAATCCACGAAGGTCGACTGGAGTAACAGATCCATGAGTTTGAAGTCTTATGAGGTTGTAAAGTAATTAAAATAATGTGAGGAACGATTTTACTGCTCTGGACAGTCATCACAATGGGACTGTTTTAACCTTCGTCTTGACGATCCTGAGGTAAACTGTAGCAGTATTCACCTCACAGTCATGGGATGTGTGTGTGATTGTTGGATGAGGCTGCCTCACGTCGTAGTAAAAGTTGACCCAGGTTAAATGTTTCTGCCAGAACCTCTGTGTTTTCAACCCGCTGGTGCTCCCACTCAGAACTGAAATATTTCTTCAAACGGTGCTGCAGTCACCCTGATGGTGTTTCTGTGTGAGCACTCTTATGTTTAATTCTTCACAGCAGTTGTATTCTAACTGGACACAGAGTGGACGTCTCTGCAGCACTGCAGTACTTTATTATAATGCTGTTTGTCTCACACGTATCAAAGAATCACAGCTCCTGCAGTTTGGATATTGCACTTGGTCATGATGCAGTTTTGATTATACTTTGATTGATTGTGCAGCCATAAAAAAAAACATATATTATTTCTCTCGCCTTTTGTGATGGAGCCATTTTGACTCTGGACCAGACCTCAGCTTGTGTCATAAATATAGTTTCAAAGAGAAGAATAAACCCCTGCAGAGTATTTTTCAGTGCTGTGAGAATCACCTCATGATTCTCCACTGATCCTTCGTGTGTGTTGCAGGTACTCGACGGCCTACGCTGAGTCAGACTACACAGATCGTGACACGGACAGAGAGGAGGGAGAGCGGGAGCCTGAACAGGAGTCAGAGGAAGACGAGGACAGAAGCTGTGCCACTGTCCTTACCTTGCGTCAGGAGGACTCCCAGGAAGAGGAGGTGGAGGAAGATGAGGATGAGGAGGAGGAAGATGAGGGGAGGCTGCAGCTGGTGACCGAAGCTCCCAGTGGGGAGCTGGCTCTCCTCCTGGCTCAGAGTGACATCCTCCACACAGGAGACGCCAGTTTAAAGGCAGAGGGCTTCCGTCTGCTGCTGGACAACAGAGCAGAGGTGAGGGACACCACTGAGACTGACTGCTCATGTGATGATACACTAGAGCTGAACTATTACAATATTATGTCCACATGTGTTATTCTCATACACGTGTCATAAATATAGTTACACTTAGTGAAGGTACTAACTTCTTAGTTATCAATAGAAAATGATTGACAGTTTACCATGTCACAGTCCCAAACATTAGTGCTCACGCCTCACATTCACTGCTCTACTGTGGCTCGTGTGAAATAGATTTCTCTGTTTCTCTGGACTGCTGATCAGAAAGAATAAACACAATGAAGACATCACATTGTAATTTTGGAACTTGTCTTTGTTTTTGACATTTATAGACAAATCAGTAATCAGAAAAGTCATCAATGTGTCATTTATAGCTGAAGTTGTTTCAGCCATTACTGCTTTATGCTCAAGCTTTAAGCGTTACTGTCCCATGTCTGATATATTCTTCACTTTAAATGAGATCCTCTTGTAAAAACGGCCATGTTAGCCTGTGAGTGAGACTGCTGCTGGAGTGTGCTGTGGTTGTGTATCTGTGCTTTTAGGATCAGCTGATGTCTCAGTCAGTCAACAGGACAACCAGAACTATGGAGTTATAATTGCTGCAAAACGATTTGCAAATGCATATCTCAATCTGTGTGTGTGTGTAGTCAGATCTGTGTGTGTGTGTAGTCAGATCTGTGTGTGCATGTTCAGATCTGTGTGTGTGAAAAAAAAATCTGTATGTCTGTATTCAGATTTGCAAGTGTAGACAAATCTGCAAATGCATGCAAAGATCTGTGAATGCGTACACAGATCTGTAAGTGTACATAAATCTGTAAATGTGTAAACAGATCTGTAAATGCGTACACAGATCTATAAATGTCTGTCATCAGTTACAACTCAGGCAGGAGCTCTCGATTGGCTGTCTTTTTACACGTGACTTTTGCTACACTTTTGCCGTGGCAGATCTGCAAATGCATGCAGCGAGCCGCAAATGTGTAGAAAAGATTTGTCTGTTACCTCACTTTTCCTTTGCCCTGAGCTCAGGCTCACAGGCTCACGCTGCCTGGCTGCAGTAGCAGTACACCATGCAGTTTGATACACCATGAGTCGGCACGTAGCACCCAGTGATGTTAAGCGTGTCATTGTTGGGGTAACAGATGATCGTTGCGCCCGCGGTTGTGATGTTGAGAGGCAGACTACAATGGATTCTTGATTGTTTGCTGTTGTATTGTAGATATCATCTACATGAAGCCGTCTGTACTCCAGAATGCTGCTGTGTGATCGGTACATTCACATTTAAAAGGAGTGATCAGAAAGTTCACACTGTACCTCCTGATATCATTGAGCGAAAGCTCCATGGATTTCCCCTGTCAGGAGACTGTTTAAGAAAAGCTCTGTTTTGCTTGTGTGTACAGAGGCCTGAATTTGAGAGACAATGTCACTGCCTCATGTGGTCGTACTCAGTGACTCCTCATGTGGACGTACGTCACTCTGTGCTAGACACAGTTGTTATTTGTCTGAGCTGGTTATTTGACTGAGCTGTTGTGCAGTGTGTGATATCTGACCTGTGAGTTCAGTAGTTGTGATTGGCAGGAATGAATTCTAAAATGAAACTTTCTGTTAACTTTGAAGTCCTGGAAGTCTTTGTATGAATTTAAAAGCTGAAGGCTGCTAGACAGTTGAGACTGAATGTTAAACTCCCATCACTGTAACTGTCAGGGCTCACTACATAACAGACAGTAACCAGGAGACTTAACTTGACTTTCATGACCCAAAATGCTTGGTAAAAGTAATCTTATTACAGTTCTGGGGTAATGAATGACTGAACACTGACTGATGTTGTTCTGTGGCCACAGTATGGAGACAGCAGGGAGTTTCTATGGCGACTGGCTCGGGCTTACAGCGACATGTACGAGTCCACTGAGGACAAGCAGGAGAAGAAGAGCTACGCACAGCAAGGTCACACACACGCACACACACACACGCACACACACACACACACACACACACACCAATATAAAGATGATTATGTTAACTTTTGACTGAAACACAATTAAATCAAAGTGAGCGGCACCTGTGTGTGCTGTGTGTTGCAGTCAGTCTCATGTTGGGTGAGTTACTCAGAGAACAACATTATGATGTCATCATGCTGATGTTGTGTAGAGATGGTTCTGGACACCTTCAGTGGGACAATCAGCAAAATATGGCTCTTCAGTAACACCTTGTGGCAGCTGTAAGAAATAACAGCATCATCACCAAATGTGTGCAGGCTGCTTATTATAATAATAATAATAATAATAATAATAATAATGTTCAGCACAACTACACAAAGTGAGGTATCCGTATCAGGGTTGCACCATGTGGTAAAAACAAAAATTCACATTGACAGATTCTACACTTGACATGAATTATATTATTTAGAATATTTCTTTACTTTGCAGTCTGTCTGCATGCACAAACACTGCTGGTAACATACATTTGTGAACACAGACCACACTACAGTTTAATACATCAAAATTAATATCAAAACACCCCTAAGCCTTACTTATGACTGAGCAGGGCCCAGTTAACTCACTTCTAGCATACTTGTAGGCACTTCACACAGACTTAGATGGACAAATATTAAAATGATGTGCAAAACAGCTGATAATTACAAACCTAATTGCTAACCTTACTCGTGGTTAGCATAACGTTAGCATTAGCTACAACAGCTAGCAACTTTACCTGCAAACAAAATAGCATTGTTAGCATTGGCTATGTTCTGAAGTTAACAGCTAACTACGTTCCTGGCAGGTCAACAAATTTAAAACAGTGTTTGGTTGGAGACGTTTGGTGGATAAGGTGAACAAATAAAAAGTTTGACTAACTTACCTGATGAGCAGCAGCGGCGGCTCAGTCTCCGACTCAAACACGGTGTGTTTACTTTGAAAATCCCGGAGATTATCTCTCTCAGTTGTGAGTGGGAAAGTGGCGGAAATATCAAGTTGGATAAAGCAACAAGCAGCATTACACGTCTTACGACAATGAAATAGGAAATACCCCCCAAAATGGGATGTTTCATTATACAACGTGAACAATGGAGATTCATTTATACTTTGTGCACGGACCTAATAGGTTACAATAACAAATGCTTTTATTTTTAAATGGAAATGTGTTGCGTTGTCTTCCGTTAGTGTAGCAGGCTCTCAGCATTCCTCAAATTTTCAGAATATCAAAATAAAAAAACAATAAAAATCAAAAACTTAATTTTCACGTTATTCTGTTTTTGTTTTAAAACAGAATAACAGGCACACAATGTGGTTTTGTGTTATTCTGTTTTTCCCGTTTTTTCGTTCTGGGTTTAAAAGAGAATAACAGAAGAACAAACTTGTCAGGGGTCCCAACAATTAGCGATAACAAAATAACATTTAATTTTCAATTCATTAACATCACACCTTTCACATCTCAAGTCTTTAGTAATTAATTATTTAAGAATGCTGCTGAACATACAGGCTACTTGGGGACCTGCTGAAGAAGAACATGGTTGAGTTTGCTAAGAACAGTTTAAAAAGATTTGTTAAATATAATTTTAAAAATCTATGTAGAAATCAAATGGACAAGACAGTTATAACAGATGTAAGCCTGTGTATTTCAACTGAGGGAAATATCTAATTTTAAACAATCTTCATGGCCTTTTGAACAGAGATTTCTGAGTTTGAGGTGCACTTGAACGCAACGTGACGTCCCTGTCAGCACACCTTTACTGTATGAAGTGGTGTAGATTTCAGAGTTTAAGACGTGCACCTGAATGCACCATGAAGTCCCTCTGAGTGTCTCACACTCCAACATTAAATTAGAGATGCAGAGATAAATGTATGGAGACAAAGGACACCTAATCGCAGCAGAGACGCTCAGCAGAGCTTCTTATTAAATGCCTTTCAGCACTAACTGTCAGTGTGGTGGAGAGTCTTACACGTTTTACCAGCCAACAGAAAACATGGCCACAGTTGGAGCTTGGTAGACTGTTCCTAACTCAGACATGGTCTTTTGACTACATTAGTTGTAGAAACTGTGTACACACATTATGTATCTGCTGCTGAGGAGCCATCAGTAAATTCTGTGGTGTAACGTGAAGTCAGCAGTAACAACACACACACTCTGTTCAGCTGTTAACTCAGCACAGTGTCAACAGCAGGGAGATAAGCCTCATTTACAGTCTGTGTTTAAGTGTTTGTGTCTGAACATCCTCCTCCTTTTAAAATAAATCTGTCCACTCAGGTTGTGAAGAAAACAACCCTGCAGAGAGCAGCCAGAGTATTTCAGGGAACCTGTTGACCCAACAGAAGACAGAGTTAGAGCCAGTGGACAGTGACTGTTGTACTTTCTGTCAGTGACCTGTGAGCTGTGTTGCAGGTCGGGAGGAGGCAGAGTCGGCCCTGAAGAAGAACGGCCTGAATGCCGAGTGTCACAAATGGTAAGAAGGTGAACTGAGCAGAGCTCTCTGGTGATCTGGGTTCTGTCTTCATGTCACAGTATGGTTGTCTTTGCCTCCAGGTTTGCTGTGCTGACAGGACTCCCCTCCCAGTATGAGAGCATGCACAGCAAGCTGAAGAGCAGCCACATATTAAAGGTAACACACGCTCACTTCATGTATGTCAACATGTGGTATGTAGATAATCATGAGTATCTGTGCTTCCCTCAGGAGCATCTGGACCGGGCCATCGCCCTCAAAGACGATGACCCCATGTGTTTCTACCTGCTGGGCAGGTGGTGCTATGAGGTGAGACTCCAGTCTGATCACATGACCACCATAAATCCAACATCAGCTGTGAACAGCCATGTGTGTCTGTGTGTCTGTGTGTCTGTCTGTGTGTGTGCGCAGGTAGCCACTCTGGACTGGCTGGAGAAGAAGGCAGCTGCTGCTCTGTTCCAGAGTGCCCCCAGCACCACCCTGCATGACGCCCTGGAGAACTTCCTGAAGGTACCACACTGCTGGAGATGTCCACGCAGTTCTGCTGCTTCACGTTAATCTGACGTGTTAAATATCAGTTGAATATACACTGTGTTCAGCTCTGTAACAATACACAGTCAGTTTGAGGGGAGGGATGATCTCTTGTGTATTGTTTGAACTTGCAGGCAGAGGAACTGAGTCCAGGTTTCTCCAAGACTGTGAGGCTTTACATCGCAAAGGTACCCAACCTCACCACGTGTCCCTCAGAGTCATTTAACAGATGATGTCATAGAAGTAAACCATCTTCAAGGCTAACATACTGAGGTGTATTTTGTTGGTTGAGCTCTTGTTGTGTGTTTCGACTGTCAGGACTTTAAACAGGAATCATTGTGTTGTTTGACTCGTAGTGTCACAAGGAGCTGGGAAACATCTCTGAGGCCTCAAACTGGACTGAACTGGCTCTGAAGATGTCAACAAATACTAAAGATGTAAAAGCTCACTGATTACAATGAGAAACAAATAAATCATGACTCAATTTGTCAGATGTGTCTCTGAGCTGTAGAATGAAGAAGTTAACGTAACAATAATTTTGTTTCCTTTCGTTGTTTCCCAAGGATGAAGAGACATCTCAGCTGGAGGCTCAGCTTCACGTCTTAACTGACAGAAAAATCTGAGTCAGTTATCTACATGTAGCCCCTCAGCCAATGGCACCGATTGGCTAGTCAGGCCGCCAATCAGTGGTCATCCAATCAGATGAGCTCTACAAACAGCACATTCATCACCTTTCCCTTCATTGGTGGATATCTTTGTCATACTGTCACTGTGAAATGATATGGAGTTTATTGATGTGTATTTATTTTATTACAATTTAACTGAGTTAGTATGAGATCTGAGTAATATATATTGTAATGTAGTGTAAGATTTCTTTAATGGTTTTATCTGTTTCTTTGCCTTTTCAACTGATTAAACACAATAACAGGGTTTTGTTTTTCAGCACCATCACCTTAATTTAACAGGTGGAGTTTAGAACGATGTCAGAGATGAATGTGATTATCTGCATGGCTAGATAAACTAAAGCAGAGTAGCCCAGACAGAAACTTAATGTCTGGCCAGCAGACAAAAACAAACTGTATTGTGATGTTTAGATTTAAGACCTGCTTGGATCCAAAGTTCCCTTAACTAGCCTTCTGCCGTGTCTCTGCCCACTGAGCTCCACTATGAAAAGTATTTAATAAAAAGGGATCACATATATTTAAAGAGCATTTTAAACTCACAAAAAAATGAAACTGCATTAATGTTTATTTATTACGTATTCTGCACTTTCCTTTTGTTTATTGGCTGGTTTAAGTCAGAGGTTAGTGAAACAGGGCAGTGGGTTCCACCATGGGCACTAAAAGACCGAAGCCACTCCCATGTTGGAAAAGGATTTAAGTCGTGTTCACTCATTTCATCAGTGGAACGTGTGGAAGTGACAACAGTAAACATGATGTGGACACGGAGCTGGTGATCCAGTTTGATCAGGGGTGTTTAAAGAGCTGTAAGGTCACTACGACAGATACATCTTGTTGAGTTTTCTCTTCATGGATTACAAGTTGTTCTGCTGGGCTCTGTTGCTCTCTGACAGATGTTTGTTTTGTGTAGATAAATGACATTTCATGTAGATGTAGTGATTAACTAGTGCCAGATCAGAATATCAGTCTTTTCCCAGCTTCACCTCACTAAACAGCCCAATAGAAACGTATGAAGCGACTGAATCTGTCCAGCACCTCAGTTAGATGATGAAGTGGATTTTGTGACTGAAAAGATTATTTTTGTACCTTGAATTTATTTTGGGGGTTTCTGCTGCTTTTCAACTTTTTGTTTACATTCCTGTTATTTTCTGAAGCTGCAGTATGTGAGCAGGTATAACTCTGTGATTAACATTTTAATGACACTTTGCTTTTTATTTATTATTTATGTTGGTTGATTTTGCAGTCACTGCTGTTACCAACTGACCACTGAATAAACGTTTTATACTTGTATGTAATTTGCAGTCGAGTGTGTTTAGTAACCAGTGTAATCTTTCCTGAGCTGTGTGTGTGTGTGTGTGTGTGTGAGGGGGGAAAAACAATATATTAACACTTGACAAAGTCTGAAATCCTTTCATGACGATGATGCTAACAATGAGACAGTGGATTTGACAGTAAAACAAATTTAATTTAGTAATGAAGATTATATACAGAAACACAAACACACCACCAGCAGTGGTGAAGCCGGCAGGAGCTTTTTAAAAATACATACGTTTCAGCAGCTTTCTCATGAAACATTTCACCATCACACATCCAAAAAGGTACCACTCAACAGAAACTCAAGAAAGACAAAGTTCTCAAATTATTTCAAATACTTTTTCCCCCACTTAAACTACAGCAGCACATTGCATTCAACAAAGAAAAAAGTTTGGCCCCATCTCTAATTATGACTGAGATCTTTAGTTTGTTTTTAATTATGCAACAGAGATCTAATAATGATGTGACAAACAACTACCAATTCTGTGAGGGCTTTTTTAATTATTATGGAACATTGCATTGGTAAGTAATGAGAGGTGAAGGCCCGTTTTTCCACTCGACACCATGGGACCTAGTGTAAGAAAAAATGTGTTGCTGCTTAAAGACAAATGATCCTCTGATCTGTTTGATCATTTCCAACTTGAAAAAAGCAGCTCCTGTTTATCAGCAGCTCACCAAACTGACCAACTCTCCTTTCACAGAACTGCAGTTGTCAATATGATACGTTAATTTTTTTTAGAACCTTCTCTGAGCCCGGTCGGCTCCATGTTGGTGTTGGTGACGTGTTGATGACACAATGTAGTTCACTGATAAACCAGATACTTAACCATCTCTATGACTAACTGAGGCTTTATTGATTTTTTAAACATCATACACAAATCACAACATAATCACATGTGCGATTCACGGCACAGTTAAAATGGGAACCAAACATTTGTCTCTTCTCTTCACTACTGTACTCATGCTTTCCAAAATAAGGTCCAATGGGACACACTGCGGGGCTTCGCCTCTCTATGATGAGATTTTTTGTAATTGTAGAGAAGCAAAATCATAATAATGACAAAACTATCAGGTAACTATAAAGAAGTGTCTTGTTCTGTCATGACTGCGGAAGTTTTTTTTCCTTGTTGTGTGCAATGCTTCTGTATGAATGAGCCCTCCATCTGCAGAAAACTCTCATCATTCACCAACCCCTCGCCCGGTCTCTTGATTACCCATCAGTCTGAGGCTGTGTGTGACAGCAGTAGTAACAGGTAGCAGGGTCAAAATCACACACACGACTTAAAGTCCAGGATAAGGTAGCAGTTGTGACATGTGCCACCACCCCTGCTGCTTCCTGCCTCTCTGCCAGCTCAGTCCTTGGCATCTCCCACTCCGTCAGCATTGATGGCGAACATGGCTTCAGCCTCTGGCAGGCAGGGCGAGTCGTAGATTTTACAGATCCTCGTCTCTCCTCGGCCTTTCCTCAGGTACAGACTGCACAGAAAAGACCAGGTGGAACAAAGTGACACTAGCTGACATGTAGTGTGCTCTGTCTCAAACCCTGCTGCAATAAAAGCACACCCTGCTTCACTCACCGTGTGGTGGAGGCGTGAGCCATAATGTTGCCTCCAATTGGTTTCTTGGGGTCTGCAGAAAACATGGCAGCCCCATCCACCTGTGCTACCACCTGGTTGGTTATCACCACGGCAACCCCAAACTGTTGTGACAGGATTGAGTTACATTAGAGAGTGAATGAAATATATGAGGGATACTGTGAGCTGTCGATGTGTCAGAGCAGCTGACCACCTCATCTGCCAGCCGGAGCAGCATGCGCAGGAAGCGGCCCAGGTGTCCCTGTCTGGCCGACAGCTCGCCTCGACCCGAGTAGTCTGTTCTGTACAGAGCTGTGGCACTGTCCACTATCAGCAGAGCATACCTGACACACACACACACACACACACACACACACACACACACACACACACACACACACACACACACACACACACACACACACACACACACACACACACACACACACACACACACAGAGAGAGAGTGTGTGTTAGCTGTAAGGACACACACTACTGCCTGCACCGTGTGGCAGCAGCTCAACCTTCACACACACTCACAGGTGTTAGTGATGATTATAACTACTGTTGTCTCTTCAAACACTAATGTGTACAACAGGCTTCACTGGTGTCTCAAGGAATTATATTAAAATGGAAAGAATACATATGTATTTCTACAATGATCTTGATTTTATGATTTATTGGCCACATTTGCCCTCTGTGTTCTGTTACTGGCTGCCATGGTTTGATGTTAAATCTAGTACAGTGGTCTTCACTAAGAAACGTTCAATTCAACAAAGGTTTTTCACTTTTTCCATCAGATCACTACTTGTCTTCTTTGTGTTGAGCTGGTCCTGGATGGAGACGCTGCTCTCTGTTGGTGGGAGTGTGATCAGTGCTGTGGGCTCATGTGTAGTTTTTTTTGTGTGTGTGTGAATGTGTGTGTTTCCATCAGTTCTGCTGACTGTCACACTGCAGCTCTGAACTCAGGGATTAAAATGAACATCCACGAGTTGAGAGTCAAAGTGAACTGTGTGTAATGTAGTGTTGTAGTCCAACCTGGCAGAAGCAGAACCAGAACCATACTGTAAGAGCTGTTGATGATTACTCTACATGTTCTGTTTATGTCCAAATAAACATAAACTCCACAGTTTATATATGTTTCCACACAACAGCGTGTCAAATATAGGCTGATAGTGTGTGAGCACTCACTGACCTGGACTCAGCCATCATGGCAGAGGCTTGGTACAGCAGCTGGGTCTGATGGTCTGTGTTGAAGGCTCGGGCGTAGGCCACGTTGTCCAGAACGTCACTGCCTACCAGTCCATACCTGCAGTGAGACAGCGGTCCTGTGAATCCATCTATTGCCTTCTCTAGATGAGGCCATGCACAGACAGGATCACTTTATACAGAATGCATTGGCCACCACTGATGCATGAAGTCCACCCCAAATCTCAATCTGCCTCGACTTTCTAAACGTTTTAACCTTCACATTTTATGTTTCATATAATTCCTTAGGATGGGAAGATAGAACCAGAACCTTTGAGATCTGGCTCCATCAGAATGGTATGCCTCAGAGCTTATCACTTGTTTTTATCTCAGCTTTTCTGACAGCTGCTCAACAAAGATGTCAAACTTTGTGTCAACAAGGAGGAGTGATGATGGAGAGGAAGAACCGGTCCAAAGCACGGCTTCATTTTACAAAGACAGATGACGTGTGATCCTTAATGTCAGTCAAATGAGAACTTCAAGTCAGCAGCACTATGCTGAAACATCTTTCTATGGGAAATGGTTAAAGGAGCAGTCTGTAGTGTTGGTGAGAAAATGTTAATGAGCAGACAAACATCTTCATTGGCTGATATTTTTTTTATGCCTAAACAAACACAATTTATATGGTTTTACTATGTTTATACGTGGTGGACCCTGCCACCTTTCTAGCTTCAAACTGTTCTGGGACCTTATTTTATTACAGCTTGTTTATTCAGTTATAGAAATATGGAAAAATACATGTCTGAGTTTGTATTATTACTAGGGATGCTCCGATCGATCAGCCACCAAAGTGCAGATCAGAAAAGCCGATCGCATATAAATACATGGATTAAAGTTCTCCTTTGCTATGATGGATTTCCGTCATTCAAACTTAACAGAGGCGACTTGTGAGATCAATGTAGATCGGAGGAGAACTGTTGGCTGATTTTTATTGACAGATTGTCACACTCTACAGCCAATGGTATCGTTAACAGCGTGTGCGCGCCTGACCACTGACAGTGTAGTGACCCACACAGGGCGGGATCTCAGCACGGAGCGTCGCTAAAGTTTAGCTGCTTAGCTAGCAAGGACTGCTACGTTATCAACTGAGTTTAGTCAGCACGTGAGAACTCGTCTGACTCGTGGTGTGGGGTGAACTTATCATATTCATGTTATGTTGTGTGTATTTGTGTAGTCTGATCTGTCATAAACAACAGATTACATGTTACGGGGCGCGTTTGTGTCGCGGACTCACGGTGCCACAGAGATGGGAGCTTTTTTTCCCCCACCGAGACGAGAGAGCTGAGCCTGTGGCCAGAGCGACTGTCTGTTTAGTGTTTCATACTGTACACAGTGACTCAACTAAATCACAGTGGGGGTAAAGGAGACGGATTCTAGGGGCCCATGATTGAGGGGGGCCCAGAGAGGCCCCTAATGATGATGAAATTATAATACAGAAAAAATAATGACACTAAGTTATTAAGTTATTAAGTTAACTTATCCAATCTCCTCTATTCAGGATCCTGACTATCTCCCTTTCAGGCGGAGCTGGGGGGTATTCCAGAAAGGAGGTTCAACAAACTCTGAGTCTATCCATGAACTCCGAGTTGACTTACCCTGTGAAGTGAAACTCTGAGTTTTCAGTTCCAGAACAGTTGATCTGAGTTAGGTAAGTCGACTCTGAGTATGTTAACTCTGAGTTGAGCTCGTGCCTGACGACTAGTAAAAAGCCATCATCAATGGAGCTCCGATACTGTGATTCACCATGGCAACGGGGGAAAACAGGAAGCAGACATTTTCTGGGGGGAAAAAAGTAGCCTAACACGGCTGCAGCCCTATAAAAATCACTGACAGAGTTTTAGATGCGGTCTTCTTTTCATTTTGAATGTAACATCACTTTATTTCATATTAGCCTTTGAGGAAGTGGTTGAATGTTGTTCAATGTTTTATTTTATTTTATTTTAGGCTATTTTATTTTAGGCTATCGGCTGAAAATGAAATATAAAAACAGTCTCACGATGGCTCCTCACTTTGGTTTTATTTCACATATTAAACAAAGTAAAAGTTTATTCAGTGGATATTTTAACTTGTAGTAGCTTTTACCACCAACAGATGCTGTTTAACACACATCTGTGTCCTGACATCCTGCTGAGTAGATGAACATGAAGTGGTGCTCACCTCCACCTCCACCACGTCCGCCAGAGGCAGAGGAGCTGGTCCTGAGTCAGCTCGCTGGGTGACCAGAGGTAGAGGGCGTCACTCACCCCCAGGACCCAACATTAGAGGCAGACACACACTTACTGTCTACAGATTGAACTAGAAGTCATTTAATCTCCTACTCAATGCGGCGGCAAACTAGAAACACGGACTTTGAAATTGCTACAATAGGCTACTGATGGTTAGGCTACTTTTGTAGCTATCAGTGGGAAATACAGAAAGCCAAATGAAATGTGAGTTATTTCTCTTTTTCTGGCTGCTGGAAGGTGATTGATTAACCTGCGAAGTGATTAAAGAGGATTGTTTAGACCTAAGAGCACGTCAGCGATGACGTGTAGCCTGATATTCGCTGTGCGGCCGGAGAATATAAATGACGGACTGATGAGGAGCGGTAGCTACTGTTCGGTTCAGTCCTCGTCAGGGAGTGAGAGCTCATCTAAATTAATCTAAATTCTCCTCCTGGTGTAAAACTGTGAATTATTTCTGCTTAAACATGATTGGACTGAGAAGGAAAGGACAGCCGCTGTCAGACAACTCCGTCAGACTCAGGGTTTCTTCAGGTAAACCTGCCAGTGAGCAGGTTATGTTCACAGAGTAAGTTACCTCAGTAACAGACCCAGAGTTTAAGTTACCTCTCTTTCTGGAACTGAAAACTCAGAGTTTCTCTCATCTCAGGGTTAACAAACTCAGAGTTTTCACAAAACCCGCTTTCTGGAATACCCCCCTGGTGTGATGTGTACACAATGTTGTGTGCGAATCCAATAAAGTGCAAATATCTCTACCGAAGTGCAAGTGCCATTATTCATGTGCATTGTTAAGTTGATTGTGTATATATGTATAAAAAATAATTGTAAAATATTTCCAAGGCTCAAACAAATCTGTCCCAAGTAAAAATTGTTTTATTTGTGATTACAGTCGGCAAAACTGAGAAAAATAGTTTGTAAGAGCCAAGTGAGAGTATAACATATGTAACTGCATGTTGACTGTTACTTTCTTTAAATAGAGAATGCATTGAAATTATGTAAGTAAAATGTGCATTTCTTAATTAATTTTATCTTATATTTTTCTATTTTATTCAGCTTTATTATTTATTGCGTTGTAGTTTATACTTGCATCATCATCAGTATGCTCTGCTGCAGACTGCATAATTCCAGGCCATCAGACTGAGACGATTCAAACCATAATAAAAGGTCGTTATGATAGGATGAAAAGGATATTGAACATCAGTCAAGGTGAGACCGAGACCCTGGTGACACACATCACCGAAACTAAATAACTTTTCGACTTTTACACAGCAGTGGCACTGGCAGTAAGTGAAAATGCGGTCATTAAGCGGGTAATTTAACGCCAAAATACCTTTAGAACTGCATTTAAAAATATCAAACTTGTATCACAACTCTGTCTCGAAAAAAACTCACCCTAGAGTCATTTAATTCACTTTTCCCACCATATTTAGCCCCGTTCAGAGCTGTCATTAAGCCAACAAGCATCCTCGCTCCCGAGACACAGCACGACCGCGCTTGGGAGTTCACGCACACAGCTGTGACGTCACCATGGAAAATGAGACTTTGGGGGGGCTTTTCTGGCCTTTAGAAAACTTTTTGACGGTTTAAAAGTCCATGACTTAAAAATATGGAATACAAAGATTAGCAGCTAACAGTGGTTACAGCTGGAGGTGTCCTGAGAACAGTTTTACAGGCTTCTCTTTTACTAGTGGCCACTGCAAAAAATCGGCATGCCTGCTGAGAGGCTTCATCATATCCAGGTTATATTATAGATCCATGAACGCGACGAGTCCTTGCTAGCTAAGCAGCTAAACTTTAGCGCCGCTCCGTGTTGAGATCCCGCCCTGTGTGGGTCACTACACCGTCATTGGTCAGGCACGCACATGCTGCTAACGATACAATTGGCTGTAGAGTGTGACAATCTGTCAATAAAAATCAGCCAACCGTTCTCCTCCGATCTACATTAATCTCACAGGTCGCCTCTGTTAAGTTTGAATGACGGAAATCCGTCATAGTGACGGAGACCTTTAATCCATGTACCATGTCGGCAGGCTTAGAGGACTTTTTCTTTGAGACAACCACAATAAAAACGAAATACTGTACAAATATTCTCCCATTTCATATATTTAGATGATGACAGACCGTTACCACAGCTCAACTATAATCAATCAGGGACTCGATAAAGAATGGGACTAATCAGCAGAGTCAATAATGGAATCGGTATCATAAAAACACCCATCCTGAATCATCAGATCCCAATCACAGAACATACAGCAGTACAGACTGAGGGAGTGGTGAGAAACAATTATTACAAACTGCTCTGATCTGTGAGGGCTGGAGAGAAACAGTCACATGTTCTCTATGATGACTCACCGTTCAGCGACAGCCAGGAGTCTCTCTGGTCTGAAGGTTCCCTCTGTGTCAATGTACATGGCTTTACCTTCTCCACCCCCCTGATCAATGGGCAGCTGTGGACAGAGGGCACAGTGCAAATCAATCAGTGCACTAACAGGTCACTGTACAACTTCCAGCACCAGAAACAACATGAGCAAGGCTGCACAGGTAATCCAAATATTAGCAAAAGTCCCATACGGTCAAGTGGGATATCCAGATCATAGAGGCTGAACTTCTCTGATGAAGGTACCTGTGTGACACACAGCATTACAGTGAAGTACTGTAGAGCTGCAGAGATGACCTGGACTACAGGTCCTGTTCTCTACAGACCCGACATGTCACATCATCAGGATGTTTAGAGTTTTTCAGTGAAAATGAAAAAGTGAACTGTGAATCTCAGTGCAGTCGTCATATCTGTCAGAATAATCCCACTATGATCTTTTTGTTACCACGTCGTGAGCCCCAAATACAAGAATGTACATTTAGCCTGTATCATTATAATGACACAGTACTGTCTTCTCAGTAAGTACACTGGTCCACAGTGTAACTAAAACTGATACAAGATGCATTTTATCAACAGTCTAAAGTACAGAACAAAGCCCAGTGGGTCATGTTACATTATCAAACTCCCGCACAGTCAGTGTGGACTCTACCTGACAGGTGACAGCCAGTGTGTGGCACAGCTGGGTCTTCCCCGTCCGAAACTCTCCAAACATCTCTGTGATGGAGCCCGTCTCAATCCCACCTGCAGGACAAATGACCGGTCAGATGAATCTGTGGTTAAAACCCTGGGACACTGGTCGGCCCAGTCTGTGGTGGATCATCTTTCCCACATGAGCAACTGCTGATCCTCAGGCTGAATGTCTGGATGATACTCAACATGTACGAACCCTGCAGCAGCTTGTCGAGCTCCTTGGAGCCTGTAGAGACCTGGATGATCTCCGCTCTCCTCTGGTGGAACTCAGTAGCTGTGGTGAAACCCATGGGAACCAGTTTGGCAGCTTCAATCTGAGATACAAAGTACAAGAAAAATAGATGAATGAAAGACGATCTTAGAGAATTACTAAATACTAAATATCAACACAGAGAGAATGATCCTCCATTACAGCCTGTTGATCAGGACTTCTTTCATATCGAGCCCTTTGGCAGCTGAATGGTTACAACACACACTGACCACAGCCAGCGCTGCTTTGGTTCCAGCTGATGACCTGAGTATGTATGTCACAGCCCTCCCTCTCTAACTGTCACTGTCCAATGATGGCAACATACTGGACTGATTGTCAGACTGCAGACTTCTGCTTTTGAAAAAAATGACACTGCATATAAATGTTTCACTGATCACATAAACAAATGTCCATGTTTGTCCTCACAGAAGCACAGCAGAAAGGTTTCATGCTGCATCAGGAGAGTTATCAGTCACTCTGTTTCTTACTATGATTTTGTCAGCTTTAGCCTCACTGATGCCCTTGATGTTGAGCAGCTCCTTCTTGGGTGCGTAGGCCACTGCCTCGATGGTGTGGAAGCCTGCATCCTCCAGCTTCTTGATGTCACTGGCACTGATTCCACACTGCTGCGTGTGGAGACATCAGACAGTCAGTCACACATAAATCCACTGGGAGAGATCATTAAGACAAAGTGTCCTGCTGCTGGGCTTAACCCAGTAACATGAGATGGCTGAATACAGGAAGGTCTCTGTTCAGTTCACAGAACTGTACACAATGTAGAGGGTTTGTAGTGTTCACAGCTGGGACACTGCTGGCGTCAGCTATGTGTTAAGGCTTTGAAAAATACTGTTGGTCTTTGTAACATGAATAGCTTTATTCAAACCTGACAGAGCTACAGCCCGGCTGACCGGAAAACTCTTTTCTCATTCATACTGCACCACCTGCAAATCACTCATTCTAACACACTGTTCTTCTTGTTAAAGGTAGATCTTGTACGATAGTTGCTTGTTGAGTATACAGTATGTTAAACATATTGTCATATGTAGAAAATCTTTTTACACTAAGATTAAATAACGGTCATTTCAAAGACTGCAGTCTCAGCCGAAAGCCTACTATTGTGTCCTGTTTTTAGATTTACAGAGGAGAAGTAGAAACAGTTCACTCTACATTCCGTACAGTATGACTTATTATACTTTACAGGTTGTTGATTAATATTGCATGTTTTTAGTTTTTATAAAAAAGAAATGAAGGATATTCAGGACAATTGCTGATTCATTCCTGTTGCAAATATTTTAGCACAGTCAATAATGTGAAAAGGTGTACAATGAAATACTGATTTATGTGAAAAATCATTCAACCTTTAAACAGTTCATCATTTATGTGATGCATTGGACGTAAAATGAACTTTTCAGCCAAGATGACTGTTGGTTAGACAGACTGTGAAAGTGGCTTCAGTGTTCAGAGCTTGTTAGCAATAATAATAATAATAATAATAATAATAATAATAACAACAACAACAACAACAACAACAACAACAACAACAACAACAACCACTTTCACAGTCTGTCTAACCAACATTCATCTTGGCTGAAAAGTTCAGCCAAGATGAACTTAGCAGAGTTAAAAAGGTGTCCAATTTAATTTGTATTTACAGACATGCGAGTGTAAAGCGTCTCATCAGACGCGGTGGCCCGCATTAATGTTGGCCGTGTTATTATTAGCCATTAGCCGCAGCTAGCGATTAAAGGCTGACGTCACGTTAATGATTATAAACAACGTAAAAAAAAAAAAAAATTAATCGGGCATGCCCATATTACGTTAATAGACACAGTGTCAGTATACTAAGTTTACATAGATGTTGGTGACTGAAAAGTGTTATTTTCTCTGTTAAAGTCCCAGAATGAAGCAGAGAAAAGTCGACCTGCAACCAAACAGCAACACACACAGCCGACTCTACCATCTGTGTTTGACCAACAACGAAAATATGATGCCAAGTCCCCAGAATATTTAACGTGTGGTTCTGTTAATTGTTACATGTTGTAACAGAGGTTATTTTTGCATTTTTTTCTCATTAATAAAAGTATTTCTTTTAAATTTTGGGGTCTTTTTTTATCCTTGTGGTATCGAAAATGGTATCGAGTATCGAATATTTTCCTGAGTATCGGTATCGAGTTGAAAATTTTAGTATCGTGACAACCCTAATTCAAGCTTGTTGGTCCTCCTCACTCAGACACACAGTGGTGCAGCAGGAGTCTGTGTTTGGATTCAGGTGAGATACAAACCTCCAGTCTGCAGAGGGGCTGAGGGCCAAAGTTCTCCTCCTCCTCCACCTGGACCTCTGCCTGCAGCCTGGCCTCGCTCCTCATAGCCATGGTGTGGAGACCTGTGTGACAGACAGGAGGAGGGAGGCTCAGTGACAGATAGTGACAGTCCTGTCCTCACTGTAGTGAGCATGTTACAGATCAATGATATCATGTATATATATATTATATATACAGTTGCAATCGGAAATATTCAACCCCCCCAAAGATTGTAAGGATTTACCAATGAAAGTTTTTTTCAAAGAGCTAGATTTAGCTTTGGATGACTTATTTATCAGTTGAGTGATACATAAAATCAACAAAGAAAATGTATGGATTAGTATTCATGTGTAACAGTATATTTTGTTAATATAGCCAAGTCACAATTATTCAACCCCTATGTAATATTGCTGTTTTTAAAACCGTCTGCTAGTTTTTTATGGCCTAAGGTGGAGTTAAAGCATGATTAAGCCTTTGGGAACTCTATAATGATCATTAATTTGCTTCACCTTGGGCATCCAAGGTGTTCAAGGTGAGTTGCAATCATGGGTAAGACTAAAGAGCTCCCACAAAAGCTGAGAGAGGAAATTATTTCATTGCACCTGAGGGGCCTTGGGTATAAGAAGATTGCCCAAAAATGTAACATTCCAAGAGACACCATTGGGAGCATTACAAGAAACTTAAAACTTATGGTGCTGCTGCAAACCTGCCTGGCCATGGGAGAAAGCCCCAAATTTCATCAAGAGCCCTCAGCAACTTAATCAGGACAACTAAGAAAACCCCTGTGTTACTGCAAAATGCCTACAGGATGACCTGATGAAGGCCGGGACAAGTGCTTCAGTGGCAACTATTAAACGAGCATGGCCAGACTCCAACATACACTCCACTCTTGACCACAAGGAGCATCAAAGGTCGACTGCAATGTGCCGGGAGCAATTTGGATAATACTGCAGAGTTTTGGGAGACACTTCTATGGACTGATGAAACTAAACTGGAACTGTTTGGACACATGGATCAGCGGTATGTCTGGCGTGAGAAAGGCCAGGCTTATGACCAGAAGAATACCATCCCCATGGTCAAGCATGGAGGTGGGTCACTGATGATGTGGGGATGTTTTTCTGCTGCAGGAACTGGAAATCTTGACCTTATAAAAAAAATAATGCTTATAATAATAATGCACATGCACCTTCTGTGAAAAGATTTAACTTTGAGTTCAAATGAAACATGTTCTCAAAATAACTCAAATATATCAATAAATTAATTTTGTTGTTTAATGAGGCTTTTTGTCATATGTTTTCATTAACCTCATTACATCATTATTAGGTGAAGGGGTTCCAATTGCAACTGTATAATGTATATCCATGTATATATTCTATCTATTATTCTATTCTATCTATATTCATGTATATATTCTCTCATGTGTGATGTATGTATATGTATGTGTATGTATATATATACACACACACACACACACACACACACATACATATATACTATATATAATGTTTATATATTCTTCATAAACTTGACTGTTCTTGCTGAATGTACTGAGCGGTGAATGACTGGTTAACCTCCTCACTTCTTCTAATGAAGATAACTTTAGTTTATTATCGTTACATTATGAATATCAAAGTAACGTTAGTGGTGTTAAAATACTTTGTTACTCTAATACTTGTTGTATTGACTTCGTCACACAACTTTAACACACAATTTACCAAATCAGCCACCTTCAGGAGCTACAAGCTAAGAGAGACACATCTGCTAATAACTTCATGTACTGGATGACAGTAAACACAGCCGGTGTAACTACTGTTAGAAGCAGCTGTAGTTTAAGTCTAACTGACATTCATTAAGTGTTTAGCTTGTTAGCATTAGCCCTGTTCGTCCCGATGCATTTTAGCCACAGAGCTAATCGTACTTACTCGCTAGCCCGTCGAGAATGCTGCAAGATCGAAGAAAACGAAGTGACAAGTTGTGTACAGGTGAACACTTGTGTGTTAACACTTGTGTGTTACCGCTGTATCTGACCGTGAAACACAATCCTGTGTGTTCCTGTCTTAACTTAACAGCTTCTTCTTCCTCAGCTCGGTTCCAATCTCCTTTCGCTTCACTTCTCTGTTTGATAACCAAAGCTCCCGCGCACAACCGAGTCATGACACGCAATGACGTTGTACGTAAGGACGCCGCTCTCACACGTTTTCTGATTGGTCACATCGCGGATCGATCTATGCTTCAAAATAAAAGCCCATGACAGTTTTAACAGGAAGTGTGAGTGTGACTGGGCTCACAGTGTGTCTATCTGGTGGTTGTTTTATTTGTTATTTGTTTCCGGTGCTCAGGTGTTGTAGTATTTGCTTTATTTGTATTTAAATTTAAATTTAAATTATTTAATATTTTCTTTTTCTTTCTTCTTATTTGTTATTTGCTTTGTTTTGCTGGTTGTTTCTGTAGTTCATTTGGGTTGGTTCTGTAGGAACAGAGCAGCACTACTGATAAAACGTACCTTGGTCTGCCTTGATGACCAAGGTACGTTTTATCAGTCTGTTTTCTAGAAATAATTGACACAAGCAGAACCCATTAAACGAGCCGTTTTTTCGTTTTTGGGCAAAAAACGAAAATCAAAAGTTCAGCTCGTTTTCTTGTTTTTTGGTTCTCACTTACAGAACGAATTTACCACTCAATATTTTGTTTCCGTTGGTGGGCGGGTCCTCTGACTGGCTAATGTGCTTCCTTGCCCTGTGCTCTTCAAAATAAAAGTTCTTCCGTTTGATAATGTCGACAAAAATATTGCTGTATTATAGACACTAGCAGACACAGAGGTCCCCAACACCCACAGTCAAGACTGACCCGGCTTCAAATAAAAATAATAGTATTCATAATCATTTGAAAATGAGAACTTATGAAGTTATGATGACTTCAGTGCAGTTGATATTTAGCCACAAGGTGGCGCAGTTGTTACATGAAGAGTAGACCTCAGGCCTTTACTACGAAGGAGGCTCAACATCTCCAGGCTCTGTGTTCATAACCCGGCTCAACAAAACCTAAAGCCCCGGTCAGAGCTAACTGTATCACGACGGTGGTCATTGTCCGGCTCTGAGCTTTGTGCTCTGTGCGCGTTCACATTAAAGGAGCTGCGATCGCGGGCTGCTGAGAGCTGAGAGCTGAGGAATAGGAGTGATCACAACCAAATATGAAGTTTTTAATTTCTGACAGCTGAACATTGTGCATCAAAATTCTTGTTGAAAGATATTTTATATTGTTTTCATATTATTATTTACTGACTGTGATTACAGAATGCGAGTGTGTTATATTGAGAGCGAGGCTGGGTGTGCCTATGAATATAGGCTACAGTGAGTTTTTTTAAGGTGCTGTACAAGCAAATCATATTGTCTACTCTGAACAATGACAAAGAGTGTTTATAGTGTACAGTAGCAGGCTACTGTACACTATAAACAAATGATTTTGCTCTTTGCTCATGGCAGTTGTGACAGTCATTTTTGTTTACATGTCAGCAGGCAAGCTTCACTCATGCCAGGGATGTATTATGCTTTGTCCTATAGCCTACTTAATTGTATCACTTGGAACATGTTATGAAATGGATCTATAGTATAGAAATTTGCTCATAACAGGCCGGCTGGAATACAAAGCAAACTTACCTCTCTCGAATGCACATTCATGGAAGTCTTGTATTGTCATCCCAGGACAAAACACAAACAATGCAGTAATGTAATAATATACATCTTTACATGCACAATAATGAGTCATTTAGAGAGTTATTAAATGTTTTTATTATTTAATTATGCAGAAACCACATGGCAGGTGCTATTTTCCCATCCATAGGCTACTCTAAGTACAGCAATGTGAGGGTTTCATACATGTAGGTTGGATCACTCTTCAGGAGGTGTCCTTACTCTACCAGTAGAGAATGCTTTCCTGAAATTAGTGAGAAAGTAGAGCATACTTTCCCTGGAAGTACAGACTAAAAACAGGTTAGGGGAAAATCCTAGAGGAAACACTGCATATATTTTGGAGAGGGGGGTCGAGCATGTGTCTTGGAAGAGTAAACAGTGAGTTACTGTTATCTGAGGAGCACGCGTCATAATTGTGAAGGGTTACACAGTGTGCAAATTTGTTTCATTTTTATTTTATTTGGCAGGGACACAGTATTTTCATACGTAGTCCCTGGCCACTCACAATGACACACCACCTGTACAATGAGAAACAATTGTTGCCTGATGTGCTATTAAAAAAGTTGATTAAGAGTTGGGCCTACGAGCATGATTTGTGACACCACAGTTTAGTAGCCAGTCCCGGTCCAAGATTTAATGTTCAGAAGTGTGATGTGTAAACCTGAAGTGTACAATACAAATGCCTACGATTGACTATAGTAAAGTACATAAGGATACATCGTGTGTTTGGCAGGTAAACTTAAGTGAACAATGTTTGTTCAAACAATAACATTGATGAAATGGATTCCAGATAAATTATCGTGTGGTTATTCGCTTTGCAGTGAATTGTGCAATAGAAATACTTTTTACTTTTAATAATACTTTTGAGTACGTGTCAGAGCCTGTACTTTTTACTTTTACTTGAGTAGATATTTGGATCAGTACTTTCACTTTTACCAAAGTCGTTTTTTACACAGGTAGTTTTACTTCTACTCATCTCTAAAAACAGACTGGGAGGTAGAGCCTTCAGTTACTGGGCTCCTCTACTGTGGAACCAGCTCTCTCCATGGGTCTGCTCTCCCGGCCTTTCCTGCCCA
This sequence comes from Pagrus pagrus, assembly GCF_965226575.1. Taxonomy (NCBI): domain Eukaryota; kingdom Metazoa; phylum Chordata; class Actinopteri; order Spariformes; family Sparidae; genus Pagrus; species Pagrus pagrus. The sequence continues at coordinate 29,930,429 of NC_140200.1, read as the reverse complement.
CCAGAAGCTGCCTTCTTCAGCTCCTGTCAACCATTTCCATGTTTTTCCATATTCTCTGTTATAAACTGTTTTCATGTCCGTATACAACATCTATTGCACGTCTGCCTGTCCTAGGTGAGGGATCCCTCCTCTGTTGCTCATCCTGATGTTTCTCCAATTTTTCCCCGGTTAAAAGGGTTTCCTGGGAGTTTTTCCTCAGTGGATGTTGAAGAAGGATGTTGTTATGATGCTCATGCTATGTAAAGCCCTTTGAGACAAACTGTTTGTAAAAACAGGCTATACAAATAAAATTGCCTTGCCTTGCCTAACCCGCTTGGACTGTAATTCATATTCATGCTACTAGTTTGATCATTGACTGACTACATGAATAGTTGCACAGAGGAGATTCTTCAAGTCTTATAGTCATACAGTATAGGGTACCCACATTTGATGTGTTTAGGCCATTTATAAGATCTAGTTAACATCATTAAAAGTAATTTCCAAACACATTAAAGAAAAGAAAAAAACAAGCTCAACTGAAAAAACCTTCACAATTATGACGTGTGCTCCTCAGATAAAAGTAACTCACTGTTTACACTTACAAGACACATGGTCGACGCCCCTCTCCAAAATATATGCAGTGTTTCCTCTAGGATTTTCCCCTAACCCGTTTTTAGTCTGTACTTCCAGGGAGAGTATGCTCTACTTGCTTACTAATTTCAGGAAAGCATTCTCTACTGGTAGAGTAAGGACACCTCCTGAAGAGTGATCCAACCTACATGTATGAAACCCTCACATTGCTGTACTTAGAGTAGCCTATGGATAAGGAAATATCACCTGCCATGTGGTTTCTGTGTAATTAAATAATAAAAACATTTAATAACTCTCTGAATGACTCGTTATTGTGCATTTAAAGATGCATATTATTACATTATTGCATTGTTTGTGTTTTGTCCTGGGATGACAATACAAGACTTCCATGAATGTGCATTTGAGAGAGGTAAGTTTGCTCTTTGTCATTGTACAGAGTAGACGATATGATTTGCTTGTACAGCACCTTAAAAAACTCACTGTAGCCTATATTCATAGGCACACCCAGCCTCGCTTTCAATACAACACGCTCACATTCTGAAATCACCGTCAGTAAATAACAATATGAAAACAATATAAAATATCTTTCAACAAGAATTTTGATGCACAATGTTCAGCTGTCAGAAATTAAAAACTTCATATTTGGTTGTGATCACTCCTATTCCTCAGCTCTCAGCTCTCAGCAGCCCGCGATCGCAGCTCCTTTAATGTGAACGCGCACAGAGCACAAAGCTCAGAGCCGGACAATGACCACCGTCGTGATACAGTTAGCTCTGACCGGGGCTTTAGGTTTTGTTGAGCCGGGTTATGAACACAGAGCCTGGAGATGTTGAGCCTCCTTCGTAGTAAAGGCCTGAGGTCTACTCTTCATGTAACAACTGCGCCACCTTGTGGCTAAATATCAACTGCACTGAAGTCATCATAACTTCATAAGTTCTCATTTTCAAATGATTATGAATACTATTATTTTTATTTGAAGCCGGGTCAGTCTTGACTGTGGGTGTTGGGGACCTCTGTGTCTGCTAGTGTCTATAATACAGCAATATTTTTGTCGACATTATCAAACGGAAGAACTTTTATTTTGAAGAGCACAGGGCAAGGAAGCACATTAGCCAGTCAGAGGACCCGCCCACCAACGGAAACAAAATATTGAGTGGTAAATTCGTTCTGTAAGTGAGAACCAAAAAACAAGAAAACGAGCTGAACTTTTGATTTTCGTTTTTTGCCCAAAAACGAAAAAACGGCTCGTTTAATGGGTTCTGCTTGTGTCAATTATTTCCAGAAAACAGACTGATAAAACGTACCTTGGTCATCAAGGCAGACCAAGGTACGTTTTATCAGTCTGTTTTCTGGAAATACGTAGTGTACACACCACAGACCCGTTATTACCGGACGTTATTACCGGACTGGACAGCAGCCGACAGATTTATTAGGTTAGGCTACCCTATTATATCCAATACAACCATTATCTAGTCCGTCCTGAGCCTGCAAAATAAAGTTTGAGAAATGTCTGCATGGTCTAGGCTACACCGGCTTACAGTGCAGCTGACACATGTGCAGCCATAGCCTATATATTTTCCTCATCGCTACCTGAGCCACCATCTGATCCTTCCTCCCTCATGTCCTGAGGAGTCTCCTGGACATATTCTGATTTCCCTCTTTTCATTTTTTGCTGGTAAACGCCTGGTGTCTCCTTTCTTTCTCTCTTTCTCTCGCTCACGCACGCAATCGCACCCAATTCACATACCTATACAGGTAAAAATTTATGTGATAGTATGAAAACATTAAGTTGCTACAGAGAATCCTCTGGTTGCAAGGTAACGAATCGGACCTTTCCTCTTCATCTTTTTTATTTCGCCTCTGTTGTTTTCCTAATTGTTCAGTATTACGTGTTTTAATCAGTAAATATGATCGGCATGAATGAGAAGCTGTGGTGATCGCCGTTCACCTGTTGTACAAATGACCCACCCTCTCCAGGAGTGAAGTCCATATTAGGAAATGTGCGTCACCCACCGAAGGTGGAGGTAATCTCTCTCATAATGAGCTGCCAATGGACACAACAAGGGGTCGGCCTGAGCCTGATGCCTGTTATTCAGTGGGACACTTATTAACTTCCTCAAAAACACCCTTTCGTGCGATAGTCAGCATCAGAAGGAATCTAATGGACTAATGCATAGACTACAATAGGCTTAATAAACTGATCAAAAAACAACTTATACATGTACCCTAGTTTGAAAGGGGAAATCACGATGGTATGTGGTTTTAGTGGGTGCTCTATGGAAAATGACTTTCTCTTAAAGCAGCATTTCACTTTTCCTTCAAAATAAACCACACACAAGCAGATATTTACATGTAGGCTCGTTGCTGCTGTATGATTGTGTTTGTGGAAATAAATTACCCACAAGTTGGTGATTTCAAAGAGAAACATTGTCTGTTGTGTGTGTGCGTGTGTGTGTGTGTGTGTGTTGGGGGGGGGGGTTATAAGTTTAATGTGACACAGAGTAGCCTCTCTGTAGGCTTAAACGTGTCTGTCGGATAATTAATTAATTGAATGTATTTAACAGACGGGTCCAACCTTCGACCGGAAATTTATGACAGGGTACCTGTCTTCTATCGGCATAAATGCTGCTGAGAAAAGGGTTGGTAGAGTCCTACAGGAGGTTCATCAGCCCTACCACGAGCTGAGACGACATGTAAGTAGCCTAACATTGACAAATTGATATTATTAGGAATACACTATTGTATTCCTAGGAATTCTTTCTTTCTTTCTTTAGGGTCCGGGCAGCTAAGCTGCCAGGAACCTATTGTATTCCTAGGAAATCTTTCTTTCTTTCTTTCTTTCTTTCTTCTTCTTCTTCCGAGGAAGTCATACTTCCCATGGGCGAAAACTCACCAAACTTTACAGAAATGTCCGGCCCCATGCCAGACTTACTTAATTCCAAGGACATGTCAATATTCCTCCTGGGGGGGGCACAATAAGCGCTTAAATTTAAAAACTTTAAAAATACCTACAAAATCAACAGTGTATATGGGCAATAAACTACATATGGATCAAAATTAAAAGATTGGCATGTTTGGTGCCACCCACGTGGTTGCTGTTGATGGCTTCAGCAGCAGAATCGTTGCACATGCCACCATGCCCATCAAAAATAATTTGATTATTTATGAGGAGGTGTACAGGTAAGCAGTATACAATGCAAAGCAAAAGTGACATTGTTTGTCTTAGGAGTTCATAAAGATTAACATATCATTTACCCTATTTCAGCTTTTCTGAACATTTAAACCCTCCTTGTGTCTACTACATCGTCATGTTTCAGTGTCTCAGAGCATCCCACCTCCTCCCCTTTCTCCTCCATGCCTCTATAGCTCTGAACTCACATTATCCCTTATCCACAGGGGGTGTCTGTGGACAAAACAATATCTTTCTGCTCACAATCTTTAGGCATTTCTTTGTTAGGCATCAGCCAGCTACAAGCCAAACAAGCTTCTCGTTTGTTTGTTTTTATTAGGATCCCCATTAGTCACAGCATTGTTGCAACTATTATCAGTGCTCTACATCAAACATGCTTATTATCAGCCCCCCAAATCTATCTGAACTAGTGAATTTGTCATTGTGTTTTGCAAGTCTCATAACACTAAATGTCAGTTCAGTATGTCTGTTGCCTGCATTTTATACCATTGAGTGTAATGTATTTAACTGTAACTGTATGCCAGTTGCACTAACTGGACATTTATTAACATACACATACACATGTTCCAGATGTGCAGCTATCAGCAATGGGATGTGGGACCAGGTTAGAGTTGACCATGGGAAGGAGTTTTACCTGTGCCTGTACATGCAAGAAACCCTGTCCAGGCACAGGTATAACCTCACCCGGCAACCCTACCTTCAGACTACATCTTCAAGGGTAAGTTATACTCTCTATTACAGCCAATTGCTTGCACACTGTTTTGCAAAATTTGGCTCATTGTGTCAAAACTCTACACACAAGCAAGATAAGACACAACAATTGTTGTAAAACACCTCACAGCTCTCAAAAACTCTCAAAACTGTAATACTCAAGTGATAACCTGAGACTTTGAAAGAAAAAAAAAAAATAACACCGTTGGGCTTGCCTAAAACAGCTTTACAAATTAGTATACAGTAAGGAAATTTGAAATGAATGTTTCTGCTGTGCCCCAAGCCAGCTATTTGCCAAGACAATAGTCACATTTTAAAAACAGTGTTAGGGAACTCAGAAAATTCAGTTACTACAAGCAGTTTATCCTCCTGACTTCTTTTTTTCCCCTCTACATATTTTATGTGAACAACAGAACCTAAGAGTGGAGAGGATTTGGCCCGAAATCAATAATCGGGTAAATTATCCTCTGAAGGAAGCCCTGGTGCACCTGGTTGACCAAGAGGCCATTGACATGCAAGACAACCTGGTGAAATTCTGTGTGTCAAACTTGACGTGTCAGGTCAGCCAGGTTGGCATGAACACGGTCGTGCAGTCCTGGAATGCACATAGGATCCCAGGTATTCTAAAACAGATTGTGAATGAGTCCTGTCACCCAAATAAAAACAAAAACAAACTTTTGAATTTCCTTTTCTAGGCCGAGGAATACCCAATTACCTTGCTGCAGGAGGATGCCCAGCCAAAGTGTCTGAGGACCTGCTACCCTGTGCTTCAGTTGCGGCGGATGCATATGATCAGGCGCTGGGATCCTCTTTAAGCAGGGATGCAACATTTGGAGTTGATCCATTTCAGAGTGAAGAAGACAGGAGCCAGGCTGAAGAGGAGTTTGCAGTGTCATTTCCCGACATGTCAGTCATTTTTGACAGCGTGGTTAATAACAACCACAATGTTTTTTGTGAGGCCCTTTTCTGCCTGCTAACTCTCGCAGAGAGGTATGTGTAAAATGTTATGGATTGTGTGACTGGCTGTATGTACTGAATGTGTTATAAAACTGTTGTTACCACCAAAATTGAGTACACATTGTTTCTTCTTACATGAAATATCAAATGTGCTATTACCTGAGGTATCTGTGCAACTACACATTCTGAGCTAAGATTTAATCGTGACAGGGTACTTTTGGTTGTAGTGGTTAAGGAAGGTGTCAGATGGCGAGGACATCTGTTAGGTGACAGTAGAGTAATTCAGTCAGTCAGTTCTATGTGTTTTAGAGGGCAGTTGGAGGACAAGATACTAAACTGAGTTTAACTGTTAGGTCAAAGGGTCGGAGCCAGCTCAACTATATATTTCCCTATGAGGACAGAGAGACAGTCAGGTCAGTTTTAGGGCCCAAGTCCCAAAGAAGGACATCAGCAGAGTAGGTTATCTATAGAGGAGGTGACATTCCACTGGTCAACGCCTCTTTCGCCTATTGGACAGAGGAACCCTACATCTACCAAAGTGACCAATTAAGAAGAAGAGGTAGGTGTGGGCTTAAGTACTTTAAAAAGGCCCGCGCAGACAGAGAAGGTTAGGTGAGTACTTGTAGATCTCCTAGATCAGAGAGGATTTCTGGTAGAGCAGAGGGCAAAGCTTTAGGGAGAACTTTGCCAATATCGGGAACACCGGGTGCGGCCGCACTGGTTCGGATGCATGCTTGAAATGTGTTTCAATAAAGAAGAAGATCTATCCATTCTCACCCAGCCTCGCCTCCGCAGATTCTTTTATCATTAATCTACATGCCGACATCTTTTGAGGAAGAAAGCCCAGAAACAACATACCCAATAGTAACTGATGTCCTGAAATGTATTTCACAGCATCCAAATAGAAGTAAAGGTGCTTGGGATTCAAAACAACAATTCCTTTAAGAATATAAAAACAATTTTATTAAATTTATTTCAAATATCTGATGTAACTGAGTGCAGATTGTTTCTTCAGATCATACACAAAATATCAAATGTGCAATTCAACCAGTATTTTAAATGACAGATATGAAGATGGGATTCAAAAGCTAAGAACAATTAATTTAAGAATATCAAAACAATTTCATTAGCTTTGGTGTACAATGGCATCCAAATATGTAGAACAACGTGGACCCCAGGAAGACTAGCGGTGCTCCAGAGCGCAGCTAATGGGGATCCGAACAAATAATAATTAAAAAAAAACGTTAAACACCTGAACACATTTTAAAAAATAATGGGGTTCAGTGCCTCCAAAGCCTCATCTAGCCCCAACACTGACTTTGTGTGGCTGCAGAAGTCCACAGCTCTGCACTTTGGGCAGTAACTGTGGTCTCCCTTCCACTGCTCCACACATGTAAGGCAGCCCAGAAGGCTGGTGCAGTACAATGAAAAAATGGGCCTCCACATAGGACCTGCAATTTACATAGAGAAGAGTTAACACCTGAACTAATTAATGTTTCACCACTGTTAAAACCTCCTTGACGAAGACGTACTTGAGTAAATGTCTATACAGCCATAAGTACATTGTTCTGCTGAGCTATGCATTTACAATTTGCAGATGGTTAATTTAAATATCATTTTAAGGTAAATGCAGACTGACTATTAGAAACAATGTTATGCTATGAGCATTTCTGTATTAAGTAGCAAATAAATACAATTGTATATAACATACCTCCACAGATGACACAGGCAAACGCAGCCTTTACAGCTGTAGCCTGTGTGTCATCGAGGGACACTGTTGTCCTGTGGTTGGCCTGTGCAAACTCAACAAGCCCTTTCAGGGTTTTGGAGACCTCCTGGAGACCCTGGGAGGCCAGGATGACCTCCTCCACTTGGTCAACGACCTCTTGGAGGTCTGTGTCCTCGTGTCGGCTGGAAAATATACAAAAAAAACAGTTAAAAGTGTATTTACTTGGGCTTTACAACTTTGTCTACAAGTAGGGAAGAAGAATAGTCTGTCTACATTTGATATTCTCCTGTGAATGCAGTCGCACAGACCTCGCTTAGTACCTCAACCCACTTCAACCCCAACCCCAAAGTCTTTAACTTCAACAGTCTTGGATTTTTTTTTTTTCATGCTCACAGGTGCTCTCAGGTCCAATGCTTCTGGCTGCTACACTATAGGCTCACATTTTTATATTAAGTTCAGCAGCAGTTCAAACTTCATCATACAAAACCTTACAAAATCTCAGCTTACACACAAATTTTAATGCATCTTACATAAACAGATACACTACATATTAAAGCATATTCACAATAACAATTAACAACAAATATGCAAAATAAGTAGACTTACAGAAATGGCTGAGGCCATTTTTCCGCAAAATCTACACCTATCTATACTCTATTATATCACTCACAGCACACCAGCCATGGTCTCTGGGATATAATTTATCACAGACACCTTGTCGACCTGATCTTAGGCAGCTAAACTACCTTTCTCTCCTTCTTTTACTCCCTCGCAGCCTCTGGAGCTGTTCCTGTGGTACAACATATATTTTCCTAGCATGCTGCTTCCAGAATGCAGACCCTGTATTGTATGGATGTCACAGAATTAGGGTCTATGAATAATGCACAGGGTTCCTACTCTACATCAAGCATCAATTTTTTTGCCATATCCCTGGTTTTCACTGTAGAAAAAGCTTAATTTCCATGACCTTTACTTATATAGGTCTGCTGAGCAATTGCTTTAAATGTGCAGTAGGCCTATACATGGTGAACAACTATTACATTATTTAAAGGTAATGAATACAAGACCCAATTCAAAGACACTGTGAATCTAGTGAAAGGACACATTGATAGGTAGTCTACAATTGACTAATACAATTCAATATGGTCTTGACAATTTTAAATTATTAATTAAAAAAATGTTACGTTTGTACCTCTGGTGCCTTCACAGTCCATGATTTCATTTCCATGGTTGTCTATCAGCACAATCCGCTCTTCTGGTCCCAGGGCCTCGGCCACTTTTGCTGTTATGGAGCCCACAGAACATTCCAGTTCTGAAAACCGGACAGTGACAGATTTCCTGGTCTGAGGCTTCCCTTCCACCACCTCTGCTATTAAGACATTCCTAAGGATGTAAAGAAAGCATTTAGGCAAGGCAAGGCATCACAGTAAGAGCTGGAAACGGAAATAGAAAAGAAAAGCATAAAAACATACAATTTTAAAAACAGGTATCCTCCTTTTTTACTTCATGGGACATATCAATGCAGGACACATCAAAGCAAGACAGATACTATGTCTAAATCTTTCAAGTTATGTTATACCTTGACATTACAACACAATACATATTATTGACAGATTATAAGTATTATAATAAGTCATAGTGGCAGAACATCAACTTTGGCTCAAGCAGTCTGGACATTTACCTTTGCAACATCTTTGGCCCAGGTGCTCTGGGTACAGCCAGAGGTGTTGAGGTACTGGATGCACTAGGTGGGCGGCGAAAGGCAAATCTATTTTGGCCCTGCCAGCTAGGTCCACCTTCATCATTGGTCCCCTCCCCATGGACCTCATAGTGCCCACCTTGTACCAGGTCACTTGGCCTGAAAAAGCCATCTGGCCCTGGCAGTATTCCACGGTTGTGGTCATCCGTCAGATAAAGACAGTGAGCATGGACCTAGAAATAAACATTTTAAATCAATTAAAAACTCATACAAGAGACCAATAAGACAACCTACAAGTAGCCTACATTAACATAGAGGATGTGTAAATGGTCCGAGACAACTTTTGTTAATAACAAGCTGGAGCATTAATATACAGCAGGGATGCAAACTTGCAGGGGTGAAAAAAGGTGACAAGGATTCAAACTTTGTAGGAGGGTCTGGGGGTCTGCCCCCTGGGAAGTTTTTTTTTTTTTTTTTTTTCTTCTCAAATATCAGCTTTAAAATGTGGATTTACAGTTGATTTCAGCATGATGATATACAGAAAACCTCACCCTAGAATTAATATCATCTTACTGCCAATCAAGTCATATAGGGTGAACATCAGTTCAGGGCATACATTTGAGGATGTTACCTTGGGCTTTGGGAAACAGTTATCAATATTTTTCACCACTTTCTAACAGATTAATTCATAATGAAAATAATCATTAGCCTAGTTATAGGCCATGACAAATCAAATAGAAAACACAGCTTATGTTGTGGTGAGATAGAGGGAGGGAGAGAGAGAGAGAGAGAGAGAGAGAGAGAGAGAGAGAGAGACGGCTGCTGTTTGGTCAATTAAAAGACAGAGCTCAGTTTAGATATGATGTTTATAAAATTATTTCACAACCACTACAACTAAAAAAACTGATATGTATCTACTCTGAGGTAAACTTTCTTAATCTGTCCATCCTTCACATTGAATCTTCCATCGTTTCTCAAACAAACAGAAGCACATGGCTCATTATGCAGAACGGCACCATCTAATCTGCAGGACCTACGACTTTTTTTTTCCTCCAACGTCTTTAGAGTTCAATGCTAGCAATCTAGAATGGAGCTGCTTACATTAGCAAAACGTTAACTATAGCCACACTAGATTAGCCTAAGTAATGTTAAAACATTTAGCATACAGTATTACCTGGAAAATCATGGAGACTTTCTCTGTTGAGAGGTCTTCAGCCCTTAGGCTGAGCCGGCGACTCCCCCGGAAAAAGACAAAGCTTGCCATTGCAGATCTTCAGACCACATTCTGGCTCACTTCCTATGCCTCTGACTCCGCAAAAATGTCCCAGCATTCCTCAACTCCGCAAAGATCTCCCAGCATTCCTCAACTCTGCAAAGATCTCCCAGCATTCCCCGAATTTTCAGAATATCAAAATAACAAAACAATAAAAATCAAAATCTTGATTTTCACGTTATTCTGTTTTTGTTTTAAAACTGAATAACAGGCACAGAATGTGGTTTTGTGTTATTCTTTTTTCCCGTTTTTTCGTTCTGGTTTTAAAAGAGAAAAACAGAAAAACAAACTTGTTTTTCTGTTTTTTTAATTTGGTTTTGAAACGAAAAAACGAAAGAACGTTGGGTACACGGATTTGGAACACTGTTGCATTAGTCTGTTGTGTCTTTCTACTTAATATAAAGTAGGCACTGTACAAATAAGCTTTGTTTAATTTGACCAAGACCTGCATTTATTTGGTAACAATGTTTGACTGTAACATTCAGTAATAATAAAAATAATAGAAACAAAGCAATGTATCATAGACCACAAATCATTTTGTGAACCTACATGCTTTAGAGAGTGGTGTACATGGCAGATTAGAGGGCCCTTCTCCTGGAGGCTTACAGTTATATAGTAGATTAGCCTGATTATTATTGTACAAGCAAAACAATTGCAGCAGACAGAGAAGGATACACAACTGCTGCACCTTGCCCACTACTACTTGCACCAGTGATTCAACATAACACATTATTACTTGTGATTATGCATTAGTAAAATAAAAGAGGCACCTCTCCAGCATGTGGCGCTCTAGGCGACCGCCTATATGGCCTATGCCATATGCCAACCTTGTGCCCCTCAGGGGCTCAGTAGAAATCTAATAAAATAATCCCCCTCCAGTGCTTTTCTGTCTTGTTCCTACAGTTGAATGTTTGAACTTCACTGTGCAGACTGATGTATGTGCAGACTTTAACACAAGAAGGCTGTTTTTTCACATTCCTAACTGAAAGTGTGGTGATTCGGGAGGCAAGGAAGAGGGGCGATTTGAGGTTCCAGAATAACCCATTCAGGATCTACGAGGACTACAGCCCTGACGTGGTTAGTCAAAGGAAGAAATACGCGTCGGTAATGTCAGAACTGTATAAGATGGGACTGAAACCTGCACTGCTGTTCCCTGCGCGGCTCCGTATTACCAACGCTGACAGCACCCGCGCCGCGTACAGCTCTGCGGAGAAGTTTGCTGAGGACTTTAAGAACTCTTGACTGGTTAGTTTTGATACTATAATATGTGACTGTTTCAGTTTCAAGAGGTGAGTACTGCTGCGTGTTGTACATGAACCGTTCTATGTTTACCTCTGCCATGTTTACTGTTTTGATAAGTGCATGCTTTAAAATACGCACTTTATGTTCGTGATGAGGGTAGGCCTACACTAAGTGATTTGTTATGTGGTGGGTTTTATCTTACATCTGACTAATGAGGAGTACTCCTGGCCACTAGGGGGTAGTATCTTATTAGTGCTACACTGGCTCAGTTAGTAGTCGGCCATTTTGTGAGTATCTATTTTATTATGTTCCTGCTATGGTGGTTGGAGGTTCATCTCTGTTCATATTCCTGTAAGTTTTAGTATTTTGCTTTCACTACTATCAAGCTTGGTTAAGCTCATACTATTGCCTCTGCTACACAGTATCACATATCTGTTTTAGCTTATGATGTTATTCTGTGTATTGCTGCAGGGCTCCTTCATCGTTGTCATTAAATAATTGACCTGACATCGAGGAGTGTGTTTCTTCAACTAAGTGGGATGAAGGGGTTTATCTTATGGGTAAACTAATTAGGGAAGTATTACATTTAGTTAGGGTAGGTGTGCTGTTTGTTCTAGCAGCTAGCGTCACCTGGAGGTTTGGGGGAGGAACACCTTGTTTCACTTTTTCTCTTTGTTTCTATCTTTATTTATTCTACCTACGCAGCCAGAACATCTGGGCCTTTAATATTGTATAAAAAGTTGATTAATGAGTGGATCTTTATTTTACCATCTGGATTTTTGATTTGATTATAATGGCTGGCTCATTTAATATAGTCACATGGAATGTTAAAGGCTTGAACCATCCAATTAAGAGGAAGAAGGCCCTTACACACCTGAAGAATTTTAGTGCAGGAATAGCATTTATTCAAGAAACACACCTCAAGAATTCAGACAATGCTCGGCTGAGATGTGGATGGGTGGGACAGTTCTTTCATTCAACTTTTCAAGGGAAGGCTAGAGGCAGTGGCGGAGCCAGAAATTTTTCATTGGGGTGGCCAGGGTGAGACCATTACTTAAATAGGGGTGGCAATATGTAGATACCAGAAGCATCTAGATGGCTGTTTCAATATTATATTTTTACTTATTAATTTTTTTAAATGTGAATTTGGGAAACAGTGGGCCTGCCACCATTCAGATTGTTTTTTTTAAATATATTTTTTGGCTTTTTATGCCTTTATTGATAGCACAAGGTAGAGAGAGACAGGAAAGGGGAGGCAGAGAGAGGGGGAATGACATGCAGGAAAGAGCTGCCCAATGCGGGATTTGAACCGGAGCCGCCTGCGGTGAGGACTATAGCCTCTACATGGGGCGGCTGCTCTGCATTGCGCCACTCGCCGCCCCCAGATCAATTAGATTGTTAACAGGAAATCTCCACAAATGTAAATATTAGGCTAATAAACTTCATTAATCAGCTTGTTCCCACTGTCCTAGATTAATACATTAAATTTCTTCTTTTAGTGTCTTGTTTCCCCAAGAACATAATCTGTGCAAGTCAAAAAGTCAGAAATAAATGTACTTTTATTTATATATTAAAGATGATGTAGATTGAAATGTTAAATTATTTAATGTTAAATTAAAATAAAATGTTTACAAGCATAACAATAAACAGCGTCTCTAGACTGGGAGTATTCGATCCATGTGTGTTGGGTATACCATGAGGCATTGAAACTTCTTTGTCTGTCCCCAGAGACTGTCCTCGGGAAAACTTTTAGGGATGGCTGGACAGGTGCATCGGCCCTTGATCTGGAGATGTCTAAAACAAGAAAAAACACTATAAGCCATCATAACCATGTGCTCAAACATTTTTATAGATCAATGTCTAATATGTATGATGATGATGCAAACTGCCAAAAAAAAAAAACACGAGAAGAAAAGCAGAGTGCCAACAGAGCAAGAGAAAAGTTTTAGCATGTGTGTCTGTTGTTTGAGTCTGAGCGCGAGTCTGAGTGTGGATCTGTGAATGTAAGGGTCTGTGTGATAGTGCCATTTAACATCACTTTTACTTAGTTTGTAGAAAACATGTTAAGAACAAATTTTAATATTGAAACTAATCCTTATCACAGTTAGTTTTATGTTACTCCACGGGCCGTTGTTAAAACTATTACTAATGTAATACAATACTGCTAAAAAAAATAATTATTTATTACTTTAACAGCTCAGGAATGTTCAACGCAGCAAACTTTTATTTGTGCACTTTTCTGCAGAGATGGAAATTAAAAATGCTGATTCATCAATTAATATATTTATATATTTATGGCAAGGCAAGGCTATTTTATATGTATAGCCCATTTTTACAAACAGTTTGTCACAAAGGGCTTTACATAGTAACATAACAACATCCTCTACCCTTAGACCCTCATATTGACTGAGGAAAAACTCCAGAACACAGGGAAACATTGGAGAAACCTCAGGGTGAGCAACAGAGGAGGGATCCCTCACCCAGGACAGGCAGACATGCAATGGATGTTGTACACAGACAGAAAACAATTTACAACACATAAGAACGTGAAAGCATAAAAAATCCACAGATTAATAGATTGTTAGAATAATCATTAGTTGGAGTTCTAATTTATATACCTGTAGGAGGCCCTGTCACCCCAGGGTTGTTCACTGTCTCCTGCTGTGGGTCTGGTCTGTTGACACCTGTCAGTTGAACCACACACAATAAAATATTAATAGGAGGATTTGGTCATGTCGGGTTTAAATTATACTATACTATTACCAAGCATTGTTACTTAGAATGTGATGATTAATTGCAATACATAAAGTAAACAGTAGCTGTGGGCATGCCTACCTTGTGATGAGCCCTGCATGGGTTCTGTGGTGAGAGTGTCTGAAACACAAATGTTGAAACTGTCAGTAAGTCTTAATGATTTCATGAAGCATCATTACATTATAGATGATACAAAAGGCAGAAACGGCAGGCAGTCACAGTGTGCTGTAACGTTAGCTACCTGTGGATCTGTGTTCTTCCCTGCTGACTTCATTTTCATCCTGTTCCTGTCTGTCCTCACCACTGTCCCTCCTTTCAACTTTCCCTGTCTTTCTACTGATGTAGCAGGTAATCTTTCTTTTCATTTTGCCTGACAGGTAAGGAGAGCAGCAAAATACATTACACGACTATCGTGTATGCTCATGCATGCTGCTGCAGAGAGTAGCAGCATGCATTGCAAGTCACTATTAAAAGATATTGTAGTGTGCTGAATGTGTGGGGAAAAAACATTGCAGCTGGTGGTTAATCAATGGTATAATGATGTCAAATTTTTTAAGTGCAAAAGACTTGTCTTAAAAAACACGAAATACTGATATACACGATATAATGTAACGTAAATGAGGGCAGTCAGAGCAGACACTCCATTCGCTAACGTACCACAAGGAGACTAACTTTTACCATTCAGATGTATGTGTCTGAAATGCTTCAGAACTGAAGTAAAGTCACAGTCAACAAGTAAGAAAACTCGACCAGAACCGTCCAAAGTGATCATAGAAAACTTACCTCCAAAGGTGTCCTTGCTTGGCGACAGCGTATCATAACAGACTGGCTGCTCCTACTCTGCTGTGCTCTGCTCTGCTCCCGCTTTCTGTGGCTCCCGCGGAGAGTTTGTTGTGTGCTGCAGTAAAATTCGTCCGTGCGGAAACGGCGGCTGGGCGGAACTAAAATTCTGCGCGCAGAGCCGTTTTTTGTCAAATTATGCCCCAGCCATGGGGTGGCCAGAGAGTGGCCAGGGGTGGCCACCCCGTAGCTCCGCCCCTGGCTAGAGGCATTGCAATATTAATAAATAAAGGCGTCTCCTTCACACCTTCCATAATTGCAGCCGACCCCAATGGACGGTACGTTTTAGTAACTGGTAAACTTTATAATCACAATGTTATTTTAGCCAACATATATGCTCCAAACTGTGATGACCCTCAGTTTTTCTCCCGGGCTGCCTTGCTTAAATTCACACTTGCTGATTATGGGAGGGGACTTTAATTTTTGTCTGGACCCCGGGATGGATAGGTCATCTCTTAGGCCGGGATATGCAACATCTAAATCTGTTTCTTATATACAGTCATTTCTTTCCACTTATGGCATTTCAGATATCTGGCGCCTTTTACACCAAAAGACAGGCAATACTCTTTCTTTTCCTGTGCTCATCAAACCTATAGCAGAATTGTTTACTTTTTTATTGATAATAAATTAACAGCGGAGGTTCAGTCATGTGAATATTACCCTATAGTAGTATCAGACCATGCTCCTCTTTTACTTAAACTGAACTTCCCTGATGCTATAACGCCCAGACGGATGTGGAGATTTAATTCTCTTCTACTATCTGATGAAAACTTTCTGAACTTCATGTCCGACCAAATCTCTCTGTTTTAGATATTTTCTTGCAAAATTTGGAGAAATCTCGGGGTATAAACTGAATCTACATAAGAGCGAATTATTGCCACTGAATCTGACTAACACAACATTACAAAATATTACAGTGCCCTTTAAAATGGCCGTTAACAGCTTTGTCTATCTTGGGGTCATTGTAACAAGAAATTTTTGTGATCTCTTTAAAAATAATTTTGACGCATTGCAACACAAAGTTCAGCAGGACTTATCCAGCTGGTCACTCCTTCCACTCTCATTGGTTGCGAGAGTGAATGTTGTCAAAATGTCTGTGCTACCCAGGTATTTATATTTATTTCAGAGCCTCCCTGTGTTCATCTCCAATGCTTATTTTAAGAAGCTTGAATCAGTGATATTATCTTTTATTTGGAATGGCAAGAAACCCCGTTTGCGTAAAGAACACCTGCAGAAGTCAAAGCAGGATGGCGGCCTAGCACTTCCAAATTTTCGATATTACTACTGGGCTGCTAATCTTTGTGGTTTGTCCTTTTGGGTACATTGCTATTCTGGTAATAGTGTACCAAAGTGGGTGGAGATGGAGAAGCTTTCCTGTAGCTCCTTGTCCCTACCAGCTGTAATTGGTGCATCAGTTCCACTACCTCTAAACATAACGTTTAATGATCCTGTTGTTCATAATTCCGTTAAAATCTACTTACAATTTAGAAAACATTTTGATTTCAAAAGTATGAGTCTCTCTAGCCCAATAGCATCAAACACCTTTTTCTCTCCTTCAGTGCTGGATGCCACATTCCATGTATGGCAAAGGCAGGGGCTGAAAACGTTTAAAGACCTCTATATTGAAAACTCATTTGCTTCTTTTGAACAACTATCTGTTAAATATAACTTACCCCCTTCTCATTTTTTTAGATACTTGCAAGTAAGGCACTTTGTTTTAGCCTCCATTCTGGGGTTCCCAGACAAACCTCCCTATAATGTTATTGACGAGGTGATATCTTTCAACCCAACTAAGAAAAAAGCTATTTCTATAATGTTACGCTTGATTTCCAGTTTAAATTCTCCTTCCATGTCTGCCATCAAAGAGGCCTGGGAGCGAGATCTCAAAACCGGTATCAGTGAAGCAGACTGGACTAAAGTTTTGAAGAAAATTAATTAATCTTCAATGTATGCGAGACACTCTCTTATTCAGTTTAAAGTGGTACACAGAGCTCATATTCACAAATCCAAACTGGCAAGAATTTACCCTCATATTGACCCAACGTGCAACAGATATAAATCGGAGGAAGCCACTTTAATACATATGTTTTGGCTTTGTCCCAAAATACAGCAGTATTGGGAGGGTATTTGTGAAGCACTTTCTTGTGTACTTGGTGTAAATATAACATTAAATCCCCTTTTGCTGCTTTTCGGGGTCACTGGTGAGGGGTTAGGACTACCTGTCGGGGGTTGGAAGCTCATTGCCTTTTCAACTCTGTTAGCACGCTGCTTGATCCGCTTGAAGTGGAGGGATGCTGCCCCGCCTACTGTTTCACATTGGGTGAAAGATGTATTATATCATCTTAAACTGGAGAAAATTAGATTTGTGTTGAGGGGTTCTGAAAAGAAATTTTATCAGGTGTGGGGGCCTTTTCTGACTTTTTTTAACCAACCATCGACAAAGGTACCAGAGTGAATCTTTATCCAGTATTCTGGCTGATTTACTCACTGAAGGTCTATATATATTTATGTTTTACAGATTTTTTTTAAATTTTTTATAAATGACAGTGGGGGCAAGGAGTTTGTTTTTGTATGGGGTGGAGTTTTTTTGTCTTTCCTTTCTTGAAAAATTGTTGTTATTGCTGTTTTTTGCACACTTGTGTCCAAAAGTTAATAAACATATTAAACACTAACTGAAAGTGTACAGTGATGATTGAAAATCTGAGCATATACAAGTGTATGGAAACTTAAAGCCTCCAGTGCACACAGTCTAAGACAGGACTTCACAGTAAACTAGAAGTCATCATTTAACCTGAGTGAAAACGTTTTAATGTACTAAATAAACTTTTCTTGCTGAAAAAAACAAGCCAACTATTTGTACATGTCTGAAACCGTGACTCGAGGGAATCTTTCAGGAAACATTTCTGCCATAGTAAAGCTTTTAATGTTGGATATCGTTGGCTCTGTGCAGACATCTCACTTCACTGATGCCACTGATGCTCTGTAGATGGTACCAGTGATGTAGAGCCTTCCTGTCCTGGGCTGTGATGAACCATGTCAGTTTGTGATGTTTTCAGTCAGGATGCTTTCTGTTGCTCCTCTGTAAAAGCTGACCAGAATCCAGCTCCAGAGTTTAGCCTTTCTAAGTTTCCCTAGGAAGTAGGGCCTTTCTGTGCTTTTTTAACCAAGACAGGTTCTCAGTGATTATAATTACAAGGAACCTAAAACTGTTCACCTGCTCCACCTCAGCTCCACTGATGGATAACTTCAACAATGCTATTACAGGTGAAACATTCACAACTCATTAAAAACCATTTGTCATGCTTGTTGTTCAGACATTGCTGGACTGATCATGGAGGTCAAGTGTTTGTGAGGCTGTGTGTGTGTGTGTGTGTGTGTGTGTGTGTGCTTGTGAACGCGTGGATGTCTACGCCTCTCTGGTCAAAGCTATTGTGAATTTGAGCTTGTTATTACTCATTAATCCATCAATTATTTTTTCATCAATCTGTTTATTGAACTTTAACACCCATCACAAGTTCCCAAAGCTCAGTTACACCCGCACACGTTCTCTTCCAGGTTTTACTTTACTCTGTCTTACAGTGCAGCGCGCGCACACACACACACACACACACACACACACACACACACACACACACACACACACACACACACACACACACACACACACACACACACACACACACACACACACAGAGAAGTGTTCCTGTGCCTTCAGTCCCATTTGGAGGTCTTCCTCCTCATGTATCTTTCTCCTTCACTGTCAACGGCCTCGTATAGCTGCTGGTCATTTTCTTTCATTGCGTGCAGGTAGCCCAGGTAGCCCACACACAAGGTGATGGTCACCAGTCCAAACGCCATCACGGGTTTATTCTGAAACACAGCACAGCTTCATGTTATCTGTCTCATGACCCGTCTCATTCTGTGTGAGGGGAATAATACAGGTTACCTCCTGTCAGATACGCTCAGTGAGGGCTGTACTACATGTTACTCAGAATATCTAAACCAAATATCATCAGAACATGTCAGTGTTACACTTTGAAACCAGAGACGCTCGCGGGAACGTGCACAACAAATGTGGAAGTACGGATCATTCGTTTTAGTGATTTCTACGGCAAAATGCGGCTTGAAAGTATCGACTTGTTCTTTATCGGTTTAACGTGTGATAATATAAGTATATATTTATATATATCATCATAATAATGATGTAATGAGGTTAATGAAAACATATGACAAAAAGCCTCATTAAACAACAAAATTAATTTATTGATATATTTGAGTTATTTTGAGAACATGTTTCATTTGAACTCAAAGTTAAATCTTTTCACAGAAGGTGCATGTGCATTATTATTCAACCCCCAGCTTCAGTACTTCGTGGAGCATCATTGAGACCAATAAGTGTTTTTGGTATGTGCTGACGA
The DNA here is from genome assembly GCF_965226575.1 of Pagrus pagrus. Taxonomy (NCBI): domain Eukaryota; kingdom Metazoa; phylum Chordata; class Actinopteri; order Spariformes; family Sparidae; genus Pagrus; species Pagrus pagrus. Next base: position 29,911,046 of record NC_140200.1, on the reverse strand, counting down.
CAGGTCTGCCGAATAAAGCATCCCCCTCCTGTGTATCACTGCAGACACCTGATGGTCAAATGAGGTTAGACACATTGTAATTAAGAGTGTTTATTCATATGAACATGGACTCCATACATGTAGCATTGTATCTGCCTTAAACAGCCAGGGGATACATATCTTGGCAAGTTCAAAGCAGCTTTGACGTATACCCCCTCTCCCGACACACACACACATTTGATTTTTTATCAACTTTGACTTGGTTGAGCAAATGTAACACCCATTCAGCAGTAGCCTACACATTTGAAAATCTGATTGCAGAACAAATTGATCAAGAACAGAAAAAGGTTGCCTTAAGAAATGCGAAGAATGTTGTTCTCTCATAATCTCTCAAATCTAAAAATCTGTAAAATATGCCCCCCCCCCCCAATATAAATATATACTTATATTATCACCAGTGTTGGGAGTAACGCATTACAAAAGTAATGCAATTACTGTAATGCATTAGGGCTGCAACTAACAACTAATTTGATAATCGATTAATCTGTCGATTATTACTTCAATTAATCGATTATTAATCGGATAAAAAGACAAAAACTACATTTCTATGCTTTCCAGTATTTTATTCAAAAAACTTAAAGCGTACTGGTCTTCTTGTACCATGTTCTTTCAAAACAAAGCAAATGTTACAAAAATGTTTTTTTATAAAGTGCAAATAACTACATTACATTTACATTTTTTCTCAACACAAAAACCTTTTAAAGTCTTCCATTTAAAAATGAGCCAAATGAATTAAACAAACAAAAACATAAAATAAATATTAATAAAAATAGTAAAATGTATAAAGTGTACGTCAGTTTTTAACAGTTATCAACAAAAACGCTATAGATTTTAACAAATTTCACATAGCAGGCCTTTCCATTTGTTCTCAAAACAAAAACCTGTTCAAATAACAAAGAAAAACATAAAACACGAACCAAGTGTTTAACAGGCTTTGGTAAATGGCTCTTCAACAACAGGCCATGGAGGTAGAATTGGAGTATGAATGAATGATTATGCAGGAACACCCGCACTCTCACTGACTTACAAGAAACTGTGCATTGCAATGCAAAAATGTTAGCATGTCCACATGCTCTGGGCTAAGGCTGGCTCTCTTCTTGGAAGCAATGTTGCCTGCTGCAGAGAAGAGATGCTCAGATGGTGTTGAGGTGCCAGGAATGGATAAGTAGGACTTGACTCTTCACTGCTTGGAATGTCTGCTTGTACTTCCTCTCCATCAGTTTGGTAAAATGGGTCCTCGAGGGAAGAGTGTAACCAGGGTTGAGGACGTGAATCATTTGTCTGAATCCTTCATCCTCCACCATTGATAGTGGCCTCATGTCAGTTACCAACATATTCAGAATACCATCAGTCAATGCAGCTGCTTGCTGTGGTGTGCAGACCTTCCTTTGAACAAAGTCACTAATGTTGGGTTGTTTCTTTCTGAAATGAGAGAAACCATATAATGAACATACAGTAGCACCATTTAAATGTAACTCAATACATACCTTGTTGATTTAATTAATAACTGCTGATGTAAAAGGCAAATAAAGACAATGCCAACACATTAAAAACTAAATTAAATAAATGGACACTGGGGATGCAGCATACACCAAAAATAAAACGGAAATGTAACTAATCAGATCAGAACTGGATCAGATATTGTTCAAATTTCTGTTGTGAAGTAATAAAGGATTCACTTTAGACTGCCTCTGAATAATAGCATGAAAAATTCCAGCAACTCCATAACGTTAGTTATACTAAAGTGTCTCTCCACCCTAAATAGATTTAAATAGCTTTATTGGTGGCCCGGCTACATTGATCCATTATGAAACAAACCGGAGATATTTATGTCCGTTACGTTTATTTTGAAATTAGTTACCGTGCGTCTCCATCAAAACAGAGTCAAATCTGCTGGAGACCGACGCACTATCAGCCCCAAGTTGCAACAAAGGGATACTCAAACAGAGCTGGCGTGCTGAACTCATGAATGCCTATTGCGACCCAAAACAACACAACAAATAAAGTCGTCGCACTCTCCATAAAGTTTGTAACACTTTAAAAATTAATACACAGCAGTTGCTGCTGCGCTTCGTTAAACAATTGGATTACTCCTCGTTAACAAAAAATTAAAAACACACGCACACGGACACGACGGATCAATGTACCCGGGCTATGGATTTATAAAGTTACGTACCATGAGTTCCCTTTATCCATGGCTCCAACATGTTTCCTCTTCAGGTGCTCCCGCAGTGATGCTGTACTACCGTGCCATGCGAGGTCAACGCTGCACATTTTGCAGCTAACTGTCTTCTTTGAAGGCTTTAATGTAAAGTGTTCCCACACTTTTGACGACTTGGGTCGTACACTTTTCTCTGTGGTCTTATTAACCTCCACACGTTGCTCCACTAAACTATCTTTAGTGCTTGCCTCCACCATTTTTCAAACGTTTCCTCCAGGCAAGGTAGACGGCGTTGTCACATGAGCTGCACATGGCACGACATTGGCTGGCTTACTGCCACCACCAGACGTTGCCGCAGCGGATGCAGCGCATGCGCATAACATAGATCCAATGAATTGATGACTAAATTAATCGCCAACTATTTTTATAATCGATTAAATCGATTAGTTGTTGCAGCCCTATAATGCATTACTTTTTGCTGTAACGCGGTAATGTAAGGCATTACAAAAAAAAAAGAAGAACCAAGAAGCGACCACAGCACTTTTCTCCTAACAACGGAGTGCCGCTCCCTACCAACGGAGGAGCCTGCAGCCCTGATGCCTGATGCCCCTCAACCTGCCGCTGGCGCTCCAAGTGAGGAGGACTGTCTCGGCCGATGCACCCATGTCAGTGGAAACAGAGGTCACGTCTTACTTGAATTCTGCCCCTGTGATGGGAAGCCTCCATCGGTTTCCAAGAATTAAAAAAATCGCACTCCGTTACAATGCACCAACACCATCCAGCACACCAGGAGAAAGACATTTTTTAGTCTCGGGAGTCTTGTGCTCACTCCAAAACGCAACCATCTTGATGATGGACGCTTTCGGCGCCTTCTCCTGATGCCCAGATTTTTTAGTGAAGTATGTGGTGGAATAGGTTGGCTCCCCACCATAGAACCTTAAGCAAGCTATATGTCAATTTTACCAGCCTTGTTTGGCTGCACACTACCTCTGTTTGTATATTTGTTTGAAGTCTGACTGGAATGATTGAACTGTGTTTCCTATGAGGGCCAGTAGGCCAAAGCACTTTAATTTAATTTGAAGCACTTCAGTTCCATTTTTTGTCACTTTGAAATGTAACAGGGTAACCCCATATAGCTAATAGTCTAGCTGTAAGTGATCTAAAAGGTTACTTTGTTTATATATATACAGTAATAGGCTCTAGCTCTATTGATTTCACTGTGAATATGCCTAAAGTTACAGTATCTCTTATCACAATATGTATTGTGCAATGAGTCATAACTGCGGCCATTATATGTTGTTATATGTTATATGTTGTTAGCTTTAAGCCTAGCCCAGTCATTATGCCATACCACATCACCTCCTACTGGATGTGAAATGAGCTGCACTGTATATTTAGAACGCCAAATCCATATTTCCAGTTATTTTGGTGAAAGTAACTTAAAAGTAATGCAATAGTAGTGTAATGCCTTACAATTCAAAGACAGTAATATTATAATGTAATGAATTACTTTCAAATGACAGTAACAAGTAATAAATAATGCATTATGCTTTTGAAGTAACTTGCCCAACACTGATTATCACACGTTAAACCGACAAAGAACAAGTCGATACTTTCAAGCCGCATTTTGCTGTAGAAATCACTAAAATGAATGATGCAGCCTGCAGAAAGGGACGGAACTAAAGGTCGATTTGTGATTGGCTGGAATTCAATTGTGGGCGTGGCTAAATGACGCCAGCGATTGGCTGAAATTCGAATGTGGGCGTGACTAAATGTTGCTTGTGATTATTCACGCCAGCCGTCAATCAAATTCACAAGAAGAAGAAGAAGAAGAAAAAGAAGGAGGTTTCCCTTCGCCGTAAAAGAGAAAGAAGAAGAAATAACAGAGATTTGCTGCTGTTGAAGTGTACTAAGACGACATGTGAAACGTTTTATAAATTCATGAAAATGTCCGGGAAGGGTTTCATATATCGGACATTTTCATGAATTTATAAAACCCGCCCGGACGCCCGGGACAGGATGTAAAAGGTGGACATGTCCGGGGGGCAAAAGAGGATGTTGGTCACCTAGATGTTAGCACATTAGCATCCACCAGCTTGTTTACATTTAGGGACTGACCGTGATATAGCCTGCACGTCCAACCGCCATAATTTAACTAAGATAAAATATATGAACAAAGCATAATGTGACACTTATGTTTCACATGTCGTCTTAGTACACTTCAACAGCAGCAAATCTCTTCTATTTCTTCTTCTTCTTTCTCTTTTACGCGGTTAGTCACTGTTATGATTGAGGTGAGAATCAGAACGACTGGGCAGATTTCAGCCCTTGGAAGTCATTTATTGAACAAGAATTGCCTACAAAGTAGATTTATATAAAGGCACTGTCATTTATAAATCATACAATCCCTAAATTTAAGAAATTGAACTACTGAATTAACAGTCCAAACGTTTTCACAGCTACATATATAGGTTACACATGGGGAGGACAAGCAGCAAAGGTTTCTTATAATCTTTATTTACTGATGTATTTATATTTGTAATTATATACAGTATGTGGGAATATGTGTGTATCTGGCATTGTATTCTATCCTTTGTTCTTTTTGTCCGCCTTGTAAAGCACTGATTGCTCGTTTTGATAAGTGTTATATAAATAACCTTTATTATTATTATTATTATTATTGTTATTATTATCATCAACCACACAAAATGTGTGTTAACTGAACCTTCATTGCACAACATGAGAGTCATATAATCTAGCATTAAATATAACAATTACACAGAAAAAAATTAGGATTTTCGACAAAACGTAGTGTTTGTAGTCTAACTAAGAACCAATCAGCTCTTTGATCAGGCGACAGCCAGGCGTTTCCCATCATGCCCTGAGGTCTTGCAGTCAGTGGAGAGCAAGTGCGGCCGCCTTGATCTCGTGAGGTTATCGTTGCCGGTGTTGTGCCAGTGTAGGTATCCCCGACAGAAATTGTTTCCCCTGGCTGCGGGAGCGCGCATTCATTCAGGCGGAAGCCTGAAGGCGGAGCAACAGCGTTACGCTTGCTTTCGCCCAAGTAAATCAAAACTAACAGCAATTGCTTTGTTTAATTCAATGTTCTGATGTTGTAATTATCTACGAGGTTTTGTAACATGGCCCACCCATCAAAATATATGATTTTATTCTTTTGTACGTTGTAACGTCGTACTAGTACTGAACGGCAACACGAAGGTAATCATTTCCTCATGTGATTTGACATATAACACGCTGTAATTCAAGTTCTGGTATGGAATTTGTCGAACTAAATAAACGTCAATATCCAAAATCAAGACCACTGTGATTGTTTTCTGGCTTCAATTACGTCTATTTAAGCTACTTCACTCGAAATGTACTATAGTAGACAGATGAAGTCTGAACATCAAATGATTTATTTTAGTGTGTTCTTTAGATAATGCTCTATAACCTCTGTGATTATGAGCAAGTTTCTTCTCTTATACACAAAGTTATGGGGGGGAAACAGATTATTTCAGATGTTTACCTGTCTGCCAGAATTTGTATCCCCCCTCAAAATAGACAGATGAAGTCCGACCATCAAATGATTTATTTTGTTTGTTCTTTAGATAATACTCTATAACCTCTGTGACTATGAGCAAGTTTCTTCTCTTATACACAAAGTTATGGGGGGGAAACAGATTATTTCAGACGTTTACCTGTCTGCCAGAATTTGTATCCCCCCCTCAAAATAGACAGATGAAGTCTGACCATCAAATGATTTATTTTGTGTGTTCTTTAGTAAAGCTCTACAACCTCTGTGATTATGAGCAAGTTTCTTCTCTTATACACAAAGTTATGGGGGGGAAACAGATTATTTCAGACGTTTACCTGTCTGCCAGAATTTGTATCCCCCCCTCAAAATAGACAGATGAAGTCTGACCATCAAATGATTTATTTTAGTGTGTTCTTTAGATAATGCTCTATAACCTCTGTGATTATAAGCAAGTTTCTTCTCTTATACACAAAGTTATGGGGGGGAAACAGATTATTTCAGACCGTTTACCTGTCTGCCAGAATTTGTACCCCCCCCCTCAAAATAGTCAGATGAAGTCTGACCATCAAATGATTTATTTTGTGTGTTCTTTAGATAATGCTCTATAACCTCTGTGATTATGAGCACGTTTCTTCTCTTATACACAAAGTTATGGGGGGGAAACAGATTATTTCAGACCGTTCACCTGTCTGCCAGAATTTGTATCCCCCCCTCAAAATAGACAGAGGAAGTCTGACCATCAAATGATTTATTTTAGTGTGTTCTTTAGATAATGCTCTATAACCTCTGTGATTATGAGCAAGTTTCTTCTCTTATACACAAAGTTATGGTGGGAGGAACATATTGTTTCAGACTGTTAACAACCTGTCTGCCAGAATTTGTATCCCTGCCTCAAAATGGACAGATGAGGTCTGGTGATTCTACCAATTACTTATGCAAATTTGGTGAGGTGAAGACGGTGTCAGGAGGCGGAGTCAGTAAAGTCTGCACAGTTTTTTCAGGGTGTCAAGAGTGAAAAAAACTATTGACTTAGAGCTGCTAGATAATGGATCCGAAAGACTACACAGAGATTGTCAATTACAAAGTCAAAAATGAATACCCAGAGAATTTATCTAAGAGAGACAAATTTATTCTTCGGAGAAAAGCATCTATGTACGTTGTTAAAGGTAAGATAACACAAGCAACAACATAAAGGACCTCCTCATTATCTACTGTTGATGAATAGCACCAACACCCGTCAACACCTTTACATACACCCGACAAAGAAGTCATTGACTGTCATTGACGCTGCCCTACATTGTAATGCAACAATATTGCATTTGAGAGAGTGTATTATGTTATAATAAACAGTGAGTGCGAAATTGTCAGACCGTTAAGTAAACGTATCTGTAATGACTTCCCTAACAATTAGCCACTCTGTTGGCTGCGGGATGTGACTCGCTTTTAACACGTTTTTAAAACAATGTCTCCTACAGTATCAATAACACACTGTAAAAGTATCCACTTCAATATAACCAAGTTCTTAAAGCATTTAAGTAAAATTACTCCTTTTGCAGACATTCAGACAGACTTATATTAAATAGCCAAAGAGTTTTGGAACGCTTTAATCGTTTATTAATGCAATGCAATTTATTGGATCATGATTATGTTGTATGTAAAATATTTGTCTGAAACGTAGCCAAGTTGTCGAATAAATGGAGTGGGATGTAATGTACAAGTACCTTACAACCATAACATGAGTAAATGTAGCTACTAAGTATATTCAGTACTTCTTGTTGGTTCTATAATGTATTAGAGAGATGTGATAGTAGCATGATTATTGCAAGAAAAATGTCTTGGTATCAATAGTCTATTGATGTCATGAATATCATATCTTGCAAATCCAACTGTTTATTGCTTCCATTTAGGAGGAGAGCTATACTACTGGCGATACAAAGGCACAGCCAGAAGCCTAAAGACCAAGGTGGTCTGTGGTGCTGATGAAGCCACTAAAATTTTTCAGGACTTTCACGATAGTCCTATTGGGGCACACACTGGCCAGACCAAAACACGAGAGAGCATCCCCCGAAGATTCTACTGGCCAGGGATGTCTGTAGACATCAACAAGTGGGTAAGTTCACAATGTGTCCAAACCATATGTAATTATTCTATGATGAGGCTTATAATGACTTATAATGGCTCTTTTTTTCGTCTTTAAAAAATAAATAAATACATCTTTACCCTGGTATTTACATTACATGTGTTCATTGATCAGTTGCCTTTGACTTGTCATCATCAGGTTTCCCAGTGTACATCATGCCAGGCTGGCGGGGTGTCATTAAAAAAGCCTGCTGAATATACCCCCATAAAGGTTAGTTCATCCAAATTCCAGACTTGTGCTTGATTTAATAAAACTTTTTTAAAAAGAGGCACTGAGTGCCTTTGATATCACATATTTTGATAGTTTAGAAATCTCTCAAATGTATATTTAAAAACTATGAATTGAAGTAGTGTTTCTGGAAGTAAACTATATTAATGGGAAGACTTCATCTGTCTATTTTGAGGGGGGGGTACAAATTCTGGCAGACAGGTAAACGTCTGAAATAATCTGTTTCCCCCCAATAACTTTGTGTATAAGAGAAAAAACTTGCTCATAATCTCAGAGGTTATAGAGCATTATCTAAAGAACACACTAAAATAAATCATTTGATGGTCAGACTTCCTCTGTCTATTTTGAGGGGGGGATACAAATTCTGGCAGACAGGTAAACGGTCTGAAATAATCTGTTTCCCCCCCATAACTTTGTGTATAAGAGAAGAAACTTGCTCATAATCACAGAGGTTATAGAGCATTATCTAGAGAACACCCAAAATAAATCATTTGATGGTCAGACTTCATCTGTCTATTTTGAGGGGGGGGGGGAGTACAAATTCTGGCAGACAGGTAAACGTCTGAAATAATCTGTTTCCCCCCCATAACTTTGTGTATAAGAGAAGAAACTTGCTCATAATCTCAGAGGTTATAGAGCATTATCTAAAGAACACACTAAAATAAATCATTTGCTGGTCAGACTTCCTCTGTCTATTTTGAGGGGGGGATACAAATTCTGGCAGACAGGTAAACGGTCTGAAATAATCTGTTTCCCCCCCATAACTTTGTGTATAAGAGAAGAAACTTGCTCCTAATCACAGAGGTTATAAAGCATTATCTAAAGAACACACAAAATAAATCATTTGATGGTCAGACTTCATTTGTCTATTTTGAGGGGGGGGGGGGGGGGGGGGGGGGGGTACAAATTCTGGCAGACAGGTAAACGTCTGAAATAATCTGTTTCCCCCCCATAACTTTGTGTATAAGAGAAGTAACTTGCTCATAATCTCAGAGGTTATAGAGCATTATCTAAAGAACACACTAAAATAAATCATTTGATGGTCAGACTTCCTCTGTCTATTTTGAGGGGGGGGATACAAATTCTGGCAGACAGGTAAACGGTCTGAAATAATCTGTTTCCCCCCCATAACTTTGTCTATAAGAGATGAAACTTGCTCATAATCACAAAGGTTATAGAGCATTATCTAAAGAACACACTAAAATAAATCATTTGATGGTCAGACTTCATCTGTCTATTTTGAGGGGGGGGGGGGGGGGTACAAATTCTGGCAGACAGGTAAATGTCTGAAATAATCTGCTTCCCCCCCATAACTTTGTGTATAAGAGAAGAAACTTGCTCATAATCACAGAGGTTATAGAGCATTATCTAAAGAACACACTAAAATAAATCATTTGATGGTCAGACTTCATCTGTCTACTATAGTACATTTCGAGTGAAGTAGCTTAAATAGACGTAATTGAAGCCAGAAAACAATCACAGTGGTCTTGATTTTGGATATTGACGTTTATTTAGTTCGACAAATTCCATACCAGGACTTGAATTACAGCGTGTTATATGTCAAATCACATGAGGAAATGATTGCCTGCGTTTTGCCGTTCAGTACTAGTACGACGCTACGACGTACAAAAGAATAAAATCATTTATTTTGATGGGTGGGCCATGTTACAAAACCTCGTAGATAATTACAACATCAGAACATTGAATTAAACAAAGCAATTGCTGTTAGTTTTGATTTACTTGGGCGAAAGCAAGTGTAACGCTGTTGCTCCGCCTTCAGGCTTCCGCCTGAATAAATGCGCGCTCCCGCAGCCAGGGGAAACCATTTCTGTCGGGGATACCTCATGGATCTATAATATAACCTGGATATGACGAAGCCTCTCAGCAGGCACGCCGATTTTTTCCAGTGGCCACTCGCGGTATTGCAACAAAAAATCCCATGGGGCGCAGAAAGCATTTTTCCCATAAGCCGTAATAGTAAAAGAGAAGCCTGTAAAACTGTTCTCAGGACACCTCCAGCTGTAACCACTGTTAACTGCTCATCTTTGTATTCCATATTTTTAAGTCATGGACTTTTAAACCGTCAAAAAGTTTTCTAAAGGCCCCCCCCAAAGTCTCATTTTTCATGGTGACGTCACAGCTGTGTGCGTGCACTCCCAAGCGCGGTCGTGCTGTGTCTCGGGAGCGAGGATGCCTGTTGGCTGAATGACAGCTCTGAACAGGCTAAACGTGGTGGGGAAAGTGAATTAAATGACTCCAGGGTGAGTCTTTTTCGAGACAGAGTTGTTATACAAGTTTGATATTTTAATGCCATGTATTTTAAATGCAGTTCTAAAGGTATTTTGGCGTTAAATTACCCGCTTAATGACCGCATGTTCACTTACTGCCAGTGCCACTGCTGTGGAAAAGTCCAAAAGTTATTTACCATGCATGTGATAGTGTCGGTGATGTGTGTCACCAGGGTCTGATGACTGTTTAATATCCTTTTCATCCTGTCATAACGACCTTTTATTACGGTTTGAACCGTCTCAGTCTGACGGCCTGGAGTCATGCAGTCTGCAGCAGAGCTGATGATGATGATGCAAGTATAAACTACAACGCAATAAATAATAAAGATGAATAAAATAGAAACGTATAAGATAAAATTAATTAAGAAATGCACTTTTTACTTACGTAATGTCAAAGCATTCTCTATTTAAAGAAAGCAAGAAACAACAGTCAACATGCAGTCACATGTTATTCTCTCACTTGGCTCTTACAAACTATTTTTCTCAGGTTTGCAGACTGTAATCACAAATTAAACAACTTTTACTTGGGACAGATTTGTTTGAGCCTTGGAAATATTTTACAATTATTGTTTATACATATATGCACAATCAACTTAATGCACATGAATAATGGCACTTGCACTTCGGTAGATATCTGCACTTTATTGGATTCGCACACAACATTGTTTACACATCACAGCAGCTCCGCCTGAAAGGGAGAGTCAGGATCCTGAATAGAGGGAGACTGGACATGCTGTATCACTTTGTTAGTATTTGGTGGGACATGTGCCATCATTACTGTGGCTCACATGTGTAGACTGTAGTGCCATCAGTGTGTGATGTAGTTGAGTCACTGTGTTCAGTATGAAACACTAAACAGACAGTCGCTCTGGCCACAGGCTCAGCTCTCTCGTCTCTGTGGCACCGTGAGTCCGCGACAACGCGCCCCGTAACATGTAATCTGTTGTTTATGACAGATCAGACTACACAAATACACACAACACAACATGTGTATGATAATCCATCGATTGACTTCGCTGAAAACAAATGCATACGACCGGGAGGAGGGCTAGGAAAACAGCGGAGAACAACGTTTTATCCTTACTTAAAAAAAATAAAACAACACAAATTAACCACATGTAGTCTATAACCATGACTTTGAGAACATCATCGGTTGATGTGCGCTATAAATCCATCATTTGATTGTGTAGATCTGTCGTCACCGCTCAAACTCATCCACAAGCACTCATGAACGCGCAGCGCTTGTCCAGAACGCAATTTGCTCGTTCTCATTGCCCCAGGGCATGATGGGAGGCCCCAGAGCATCATGGGGGGTGACTCAAATGCGCATGCTCTATGGGCCCCATAACGCGGAAGTAAACCCGGAAGTCAGAAACTTTTTCGGCGTATGCGCCAGGCGAGCAACTCCGTTGAAATCAACGGCGGCCATTTTCCGGTCCTGTATCCACTAATAATACATCCATGGTATGCGCCAGGCGAGCAACTCCGTTGAAATCAACGGCGGCCATTTTCCGGTCCTGTATCCACTAATAATACATCACTGACATCCATAGATATATATAAAGGCTAGATGTCTCGTCCGCGTTGCTGGCCAACGGAGTCGAACGTCCGCACAGGTCGGCCATCTTGGTACAGGTAGCTCGCTCACCCATAACATTGTGTTGGTAATGAAACATGTACTTTTTAAATAACCATAACTTGCTCAATTTTCAACCGATTTTCAAACGGTTTAATTTGTCATAAACATCAAAGATGTAGTTATGACACTGCATACTTATGAATAATTATGCTATGTTCTAAAAAATAGAATAATGTTCTAAAATAGGTAGACTACAATAGGCTATACATCAAGAAATGCTGCATGTTGAAATCCCCACCCTGTACAGAGATGTGTTTATGACACTGCATACTTATGAATAATTGAGGCCTTGAGACGAATAACCATACAAGTCCATATTTCCAATTTTGAATGAAAATATTTTAACACAAGAGGTTGAAAGTGGATGAGTTTTGAAGAGGATTTGAGGATTTTCACATTTGCTTCCATATTACTATTATTTTTGAAAAAGCTTAATATTTGAAAAAGTTGAAAAGCTAAAAAGCTGAACTGTACAAGGCTGAAAGAGCTTAAAAAGCTGAACACGTTGATAGTTGAACGGCTTCTATAGCTGAACGTATGCTGAAGCAGTAGTAAAATGAAATTTGAAAAATTCCCCATAAGGATGAATGAGAAAACACCTCCCAAACACCTGCAGGTCTAGCCAAAAGTCTAATGGTTATGGTTAAAATATGTATACAGTGAGTAACAGGAGACATTGCTGAACCATGTGATGTATTTTTTATTTCTGTAGAGTGAAAAATGAGGGCACAAGAACGAGAGACAAAACCGGTACCGTCTGCTCCACTCCAGAAATTTAGGCTCAAAATTAACACTGCAGCTTATGGGGGAGTTGCTGGAGTGCTTGTCACTCGAGGGCTTCTACAGTCAAAAGTTTAAGTCCTACATCTGAAATAAGACCATCATCTGAAAGCCAACAAGATTTCCCACATTTCTATGTATATATTGTCTATGTGAAGTAAAAGATGTGGGACCCAAATCAAGCTGAAGAGAGTTTTTTTTCTAAAGTTTTTGTAGCTGCTCTCCACTCTAGCGATGATGTCACGCACTCTAGCTCACGCAATACACACCCATTATAAACCCAGAAGACGAGCTAAAAATCCTTTAAACTAAAACTGTGATGATTTCTTCGAAGAGAAAAGATGTGATTTCAACATGTTCAAGCATCCAGAATTATAACCACGTTAATGACGTTTGTAAGAAACCAAAATGTTTGTAAATCCGTCAAGGTTTCAGCGAGATAAGAGTGTTAGTGTTTGTGCAGATCACTGACTTTACCTCAGGTTCCACAGATCCAGCCAGAGAGCTAACCTGTACCAAGATGGCCGACCTGTGAGGACGTTCTAGACTCCGCCGTAAGACATCTAGCCTTTATATATATATATCTATGCTGACAACATCCATGGGATACCTACACTGGCACAACACCGGCGCGTGCATGACGTCAGAGCAAGTCGGGATCAAGTCGGACACAAATCTAATCGGCATGCATTGTGCGGTGGTCGCCGGTGATCGATTCTGCGCAGGCCTGGCTCATCTCGAACAAGCCTATTGTTTCCTTGTGAACTGGATCAACGTGGAATGGATGAAGAGGCAGAGCTCCACTGTGACTGCACATGTACTGACAGCACCACACTATGGGCCGACATAAGTACACTGTGTGCTCACATGTAACCTATTTATGACTCACTTTACACATTACATTTCATACCACAGTCACCCCATGATTCATTAATACACTTACAGACTCCACCTTATAGATACGAGGAGGCTAACTGCTAAGCTAGTCTCTACGTCCCTGTCAGAGGGTGTGTGCGTGTGTATGTGTGTCTCTCACAGGTTTAATGAACAGTTCGGGGTTGACGGCTCGGAACAGGGTGGTGGTCTGAGCGCCCCTCAGCCCCGGTGTCCTGTAGCCTTTGTCCCCGGGACCCTCCTTCCCTTTCCCGGCCTCTTTCTCCGACATGTCCGGTCAAAGTTCGCAGCTCGGCTCTGTGGACTGACAGGTAGGCTACTGACCATGGATTATTAGTGGATACCGGAGCGGAAAATGGCCGTCGTTGATTTCAACCATGGATGTATTATTAGATCCATGTGACAGACTGGTGCCTGTTACTCTGCCGCCATGTTGGACAGTCAACGACGGCTGCGACACAGTAGCAGAAGAGGGATACTGCTCGATCAGATGCCACAGCGCCCCCAGTGGTCACCGGAGGGAAACTCTACACCTGTCACACTGTGGCTCATCACAATGAGCTCAGCGGACCTGCTCACACTGGACCAGGTGTTTTACGTCTGGGCTAATTAATTCTAGCCCATTCCGAAAAGAAATACTAGATCCAAAAAAAGAAACGTTTAAATATAACCAGCAGCCTCTCTGATAAAGTAACACAGACAGGAGCAGGTTATCACAGGCCCAGAAGAGGACGAACCTCAGGTACCAGCTCAGTTCTACACAGCACTCATAGTCCGTCCTCTGTTCCTCCATCACTGCCTGGCTTGGATCGGCCACCAACCAAGACAGGAAACACCACAGATAGTGGTGGGCGGATCGATCCAAATATCAATAATATCGATACCAACGTTGGTATTGATATTGATCAATACCAGTGTAATGAGATCTATACCTTAGTTTCAGTCTCTCTCCTGTATGCACTGCTGCAGTTTCATCAAAGAGGTGACCTGGCTGTCCCCCCTTTCAGTCTGGCAGAGAATATCCAGGTAGATAATAGTGGTGAAAGTAATGTTTTAGTCATCTTTGGCATTAGTTAATATTAATTTTCAAAGTGCAACTGGTCAGTTTTGTTACTTTAGCCAACTCAAAAAGTATAAATTATGCTAAGACCTTGATATAATACATTTATCCCATTGAAACGTGTTCTTAAAATGAATACATTTACTGGAATTGAAACTAATATACTAAATATAATATGGCTCAGATTTGATTGAATATAATTACCCTTTTGTGTTAACTGTGAAAGAGATACTGCATGATTACTTTATTTAAACTACAAGTAGACGTGCTACAGACTTAATTATTTTATTATTTCACTTAGCCGATTCCCCAGGAGTGGTGGAGAATACGAGGAGCCTGGCAGAAATGATTGTGAAGGACCTGCAACCTCCAGGCATGACAATGTATGGGGAAAAATTGTTTTGTTACTGTTCTATTGTTTATCAATACACTTTTATTATGATAATAAAGTATTTTCTATTTACCTATAAATTTACCCTAAACCCAAATTCTGTCCTGGGTTTTAACTAATTAATAATCCAAGGAAAAATCACAAAAACACTTAAAAGTCATGAAAATTCATTCAGATTTAGCAATTTGATGATGCATCCACCTTAATTATTAAAAAGTATCATTATCGGCGATACTGGCCCTGTATTTACTGGGTATCGGATCGATACCAAATCTTGCAGTATCGCACACCACTAACCATAGAGGACAGTCAGGATACAGAGACCTGAGCTGACGCCTCTCCAGAGTCCGGACCAGGCAGCAGACACAGCCCGTCCCTGCCTCTATACAGAACACTGTGGCCCAGTTTGTCCCCACAGTCCATCCCTCTGATGAATGTGGTGGAAATTCTTGTTGAGAAGTGAACAAATAAAGATGAATAAACAAAAGGTTGTCTGTGTGCACTTTAATAAAGTGCTATAATAACAGAGTTAGTCCATTTTAGCTGAAGGCTCTGGCTCTTCACAGCAGGAGGTTCTGGTGAGTCTGACATGGAGCTATAAAGTCACAGTTTATAGAATAGTAGCAGGACATGACAAAGAAGGAGGTTTCAGAGCGAAACACCAGACGTCCAAACTGCCTTGAAAGTATCTCGGTACCTATGTAGGACTGATAACATCCTGAGAACAGAATATTAGGTGCCCACACAGTTTCCTGTACATTAGCTGAGGTTCTGCTCATCTCATGTCAAAAGTAACGTACACAGTTGATGCTCAGGTCAGGTCCTACTCACACATACACAGGGGATCAATACTATATAAGATATAAAGGTAGTGCAATATGTAAAGTAAATAATGAATAGTAATAATACGCAACATGAAAAGCTAATGATTATATGTGAGGTTAATACATTTTAATACTACCATGAACACCTGATCAGTCACACAGTCACATCCACTGTCACCATTACAGATCATCATTCACCAGAGGTGGGAGAAAGTCCCTATGTTGCAAGTCCAAGTAGAGTCTCAAGTCTTTGCTCTCAAGTCTCGAGTAGAGTCTCAAGTCTTTGCGCTCAAGTCCCAAGTCAAGTCCAAGTCCTAAGATTTTTGTTTAGAGTCCCAACCAAGTCCTAAGATTTTTGTTTCGAGTCCCAACCAAGTCCTAAGATTTTTATTTCGAGTCCCAAACAAATCGATTATAATTAATGATACGTATCATGACCACGTCTCAATTGTTAAGTTGTTTATATTTTATTGTTAATGTTCTGCCACTTATTCATATGTTTATTTTTATTAATATTTTATTGTAATATGCTTTGTCAATATAAGCACTGCCTTCTCATGCCAATAAAGCTATTTAAAATTGAAAAAAATTGAGAGATATCTTTAGTATCTTTTTTTTTAGTGTATTGGCATTAATTATACAGCCAAAACTGATAACAGGAGTGCATTTGTAAATCAATAGACAATAGACTTTGGAAGGTATTTCTCTTTTTATTTCTACACAAACTTGCTGTATTGCTATCGGACAACGTGGTTTCCAACACAGACACTCACCCAGACTGACCAGAAAGTCCTCCCCACCCTGGACATAGGACCAGCCGGATTGTCCACCTTCCTCCCCGTGGACTCTCTGACCAGCTGACTGAGGCCGCCCGACTGTCACCGTGATGGAAACACACGTCAAAACCAGTTCAATTTGAAACTTGCACATAAAAACTTCAAAACCAGCTGCACCCAGACGTGACCAGGTTGAACCACTGGTCACGGCTCTGGTTCCTCTTAGTGTCAAATGTCAAATGAGTGATTAACACCAGGAACATCAAGCCTACGTGTTGCAGTTAGCTGATGTGAGCAGCTGAGCCGAGTCACAAAAATGTGACAAAAACTCTTCACACAGGTGTGCATTCAATGTAACACTAGAAATAACTATGACAGATAAACACAAAGAGCTGCTGTCAAACATTTTTGAACAACTACATTCAGTTAGGAGACACTTTGAGTGAAGCTCCTCTCAAAAGTTTTCACAAACACAACTTTTTCCACCATCAGTCAATGATTAAAGACTTAAAGAAGATTTTTGGGTCAAGCATCCGATATTTATGTAGGAAATAGTGGAGTGACCTGTTCAAAATATAACTGGCTGCACAGCTGCAGTGCCTGCATAATAATGAAGCAGCTGCCGTCCACCGAGACGTGCTGTGGCCGGTGGAAATGCTCTCATTCGATTCGAGTGGCTAATCATCAGTGCATGCATGTTACTTACATTTCTTTGTGCCCCCTCTCCAAATGGCGATTAAAATTCGATGTTGTTTTAATCCCATCTGCAATTTTGGCACCACACACCTTGCACACGGCTTTCCGCCCCTTGCTGTCCACCTTGTACTGCTTGAAAGCAAACGAAATTATTGTTGGAATGGACATTTTAGCTAACGTGGTCTCGTCGTCTCTGGTCTGTTACCTGTGCGTAAGGTAACGTGACGTAGGGACGTGACGTGGCGACGTGGAGTACAGGCGGCGCTACTACTTTATGACACTAGGTGTCACTGACGGCCGGGATTTCTGGCTGGCTGCTTCAGTATAACATTGATGTGACACTTTTTAAAATATTTTAATATTTGTGCTTGCTGCATGTGACTTGACTCGAATTTCAAGTCAAGAGGGTTAAGTCCAAGTAGAGTCTCAAGTCTTTGCTCTCAAGTCCAAGTAGAGTATCAAGTCCCAAGCAAGTCCAAGTCTTTTTTTGATTTGATCAAGCGAGTCATAAGTCATCAAAATCGGGACTCGAGTCCAAGTCAAGTCTAAAGTCTCGAGTCCAAGTCCACACCTCTGTCATTCACTACATTAGACTACAGAAGCAGCTGCTGTGCATAGAGATGATGAAGCATGTTGATGGTCAGTGTTGCTTTAATACACCTGTTGTTTCACCTGCCTGCACGTATAGTAAAGTTCTTTGTTTATATCTTCACATATCTTTGTCCTTGTTCAGTGTTATGCATGTTCTCTACTTCTTTCTATTTCTACATGAAGTGCTTACAGTTTTTGTCTTTGCTGTCAGTTACACACACTTTAACACACAGTCACATTGCTTGTATGTGTACATTTGCTTGGTTAATAAAGCTGATGAGTGATTCAATAGTCAAACAGAAGTAGTCCCTAGTCGATGCACTGCTTCCTGTGTGAGTCATGTTTGTTGAAGTCTTTTGAGACCAGTTATTAGGAATGAGAGACTTCTGTATTAAAACAAATTCACCTATATATTTGTGACTTTCTTATTTTCTCTTCTCTTTCAGATGTACAGTATGCCTTCAGTAGTAACCAGTGAGCCACAGACAGGAAGTCAGAAAATGTTGGTTTGTGATTTGCTGACAGTAACACAATCACAGGATGATGCCGTCTTTGTCCATGACACCATAATAACAAGCTGCATGCAACTGTGCAAAAATATATAGAAGCATTATTATTACGGATGCATTCACATGTAAATGTGTTCACTATTTTAGTTTGACACACTCTTCTGTTGTAGGTGATGCTGTTAGGTCTTTTATAACAATTCGTCACAGTTTATAAGATGTTCATGTGTTCGTCTGTAAGATCTAAATAAATAAATGGAGTAAAAGTACATCAGAGTCACAGGACATACTCACAGTACACCACCAGGTACTCAGCTGCCTGAACAAAGGGCCCATATTAACTTAGAGGTCAACATCTGAAAACTCATTCTGTGTTTTTGCAGACGGTCAGGGCCGTCACCTCTTCACCCTTATTTAAACATGTTTGTCACATCATTTTAAATGTCATCACAGAGGAGACCTGACTTCATCCAGTGTGCTACAGCCTGATCGCAGTTTACCTCACAGCGCCTCTCAGTGGTCAGAACAGCCTACTGCAAAGATCTGACTGAGTCTCCTCATAGAATACAGCTTTGTACCATACAAATATTATGTTACACCTGCTTCAGACTGACAACAACAGACTGACAACAACAGACAGGCTGCTGATGTTCTCTCAACTGAACACTTTGACTGATTATTATAACGACAGCTCAGGAACATTGGACCATGAGAGCACACTTCTTGCAGACTTTGGGATTTTATGAGTGTAACCAAAAGGCACAGGCAGGCCTGAGCTCACATGTATTATTGATCAGCAGAGTAATGTGATCAGACACTCATCAAAGTTACATGAGTCAGTCCAGGTGGCAGTGTGTGTGTGTGTGTGTGATGCTGTGTGTACTGATCTCCTCCCCCACACTGAGCATGAACAGGACAGGCAGCATGCATTATTTGCATTAGACAGCTCCATGGTGATCCTGTCTGTGTACACACACACACACACACACACACACACACACCACTTATAATCAGCAGGTGATGAGGGGGAGGGCTCATGGTCACAGATTCTGGTGATTCGCAGTAACATCAAAACAAAGCAGAGTGATCCAGCTGATTTCAGCTGCCCAGCTGTTTGTACGGAGTGTGGTTGGATGAGGTGTGGCACTGTGCAGGTGTGCAGCAGACGACACGCAGCACAGCCCCGACACCACCTGAGAGGAGACCCACCCAGCACCATCTGCTATCACTGAGAGGAGACCCACCCAGCACCACCTGCTGTCACTGAGAGGAGACCCACCCAGCACCACCTGCTGTCACTGAGACGACACCCATCTGGCACCACTGGTAAGTTCCTTGAAGCAAACTCTCCACAGCCTGTCAGGAATGAGTCAAGCTTCTAGTAGAATGAGATTGTAACTGTTAGCTGATATGTCATGATCTGTCATCACGACGTCAAACTCTTTAAACGTCGGCTGCTTCAGAGTCATTGTTGATAATATAGTTTTTAGAATATTCTGTTTATGATCTACAGGCCATCTTAATAAAACATCAACACCAGAAATCTTTGTTTCATTAGACAAAATAATTCATATGATTAATGATGATGTGAAGATTAATCTTGGAGCAATACTGCTTTAAAGGCTGTTGAGCAGCATTCAGCCTAACATGCTCTGAGACAATTTTATTGAGACTCAGTATCATTGACTGTGACACACACAGGAATATTATTGGACCATCAACACCACCTTTCATATAACCAGCCTGCCAGGCCTGGACAGATTCTGTCACCTGATAAGATGGAACCTGGAAACATTTTGACACAATGGCGTCACAATAAAGGACATGTGATAAAGTATCAAACAGTCCATCTGTACATCCTGGTCCTGTCACACAGTCTGATGGGTTTTTACTTTGCACTCAGCAGAACTGGTCTCACTGTGTACTGAACAAGCAGCTGCCCTGGAGCCTGCAGCGATCATTTGCATCTGAAGGCGGTCCATCACTACGAGCTGACTTCAGGTTACTTTATTTGTATGCAGGCAGATCTGGTTTCCAGTAGAGGACAAGGCATCCATTGTTTTATTATTATTTACAGATATTACAATCACAGCAGCGATCAAAACTGTTGAACTTTAAAACAGATAGCGTTGAGGCGTTACTGTAGAGGCCCTGAGGGACAAGTGAGAACATGTATTTTTTCATGGTGATCCAAGTCTGATCTAAATTGTTTTCTCTCCTATGTTTATGAAGTGTTTTGTCCCTTTTTTTTTCCATCTGTGAAAACATGTGAAATTATCTTTTTCATTTGTTTTCTTTTCCGTGAAAAAAAGTTTGTCTGTTTTTGTTCTTACTCAGTTCCACAAATGGTACTCCAGTTATCAGGTCATAAACACAGGAGAGAACATAATTCAGATCAGACTTAGAAAATGGATCACCATGAAAACATCTCATTTGCCCCTCAGGGCTTCTGTACATTACAGACCGTCAGTGGAAAGATGCTGAGTCAACACAGTTTGATGGAACAATAGTACAAATGTTGAGTATTTTTA
Organism: Pagrus pagrus; assembly: GCF_965226575.1. Taxonomy (NCBI): domain Eukaryota; kingdom Metazoa; phylum Chordata; class Actinopteri; order Spariformes; family Sparidae; genus Pagrus; species Pagrus pagrus. The sequence goes on along the minus strand of NC_140200.1, from coordinate 29,889,967 downwards.
TTAAGGAGAAGAGAACGCAGGGTTGGGTGAGCTGGATATAAGGACAGAGAGCACTTCTGGGTGGAACCTTGGGCAGTGTAGCGAAGGTGCTTAAGGTTCAGACAGAACCAGATGAGCTCCTCCACCCAGCGCCTGTGAGACTATAGTCTAACCTTCCACCTAAGGAGTGTCTGACGTCTAGCAAGCGAGGTAGAGAACGCTACAGCCTCCGTCTGATGAGCTGTTATTGATGTCACCTGGTGGACTACACCAAACAGCACAGTCAGTGGGTTAGGATCCATATTATACATGTATGAGAAGTTTTAAATATCAGTTTGACACTGATATTTAAAACTTCTCATACATGGGGTTAGCTAGTTTGGGACATAACAGAATGTGACGAGCTGAGCCCTGACTACACCTGATGCAGGTTGGGTCTAATCCAGGGTAGACAGATGTGACCTATGCTGGACCTGAAAATGAAACAACCCATGTCTCACATGTAACTTATATCAGATACAGTGATTCCCGACTCACTGCCTTTGTCTCACTTAGTGAATATGTGATGGGGAGGCGACACCAGACCACCGCCAGAGAGGCATCACTAGACCTCAGACAGACATAATAAAACATAACAGAGGCCCTCATGGCTCCACTGATCAGGACCAAAGGCCACTACAGTAAATAATAACATGACACACTTACAATCTTGATTTGTTTTCTGGAGCCTGATCCTCACCTCTGCCCTTCACCTGAACATTCTGTTCACCTGAAAACCTGTTATGGGCTCCGGTATGTTGGTCCCCCTGAAGAAGCTGTCAGACCCCAGTTCACACACACACACGCACAGAGAGAGAGAGACACAGACACACACACGCATTCACTTTACATTACACATGCTGCCTCTGTCAAATCTAAATCTGTTTAGTTATATTCATAATGTCTATGAATGGAAATCAGTGGCTCTCAGACAGCTGGCCACCGCTAATGTGTGTGTAAAATCTGTCATGTTCAGTAAAAGGTCAGAACACACTGAACTTCTCTGAGACATCTGCTGTGCTGTGATCTGTTGGTTTGTTCCCTGACAGCACACTCAGAGGAAGATGAACTGGGGCTTCTTGGAGAACGTTCTCAGTGGGGTGAACAAGTACTCAACTGTGATCGGGCGCATCTGGCTGTCTGTGGTCTTCCTCTTCAGGATCCTGGTGTATGTGGCGGCAGCCGAGCAGGTGTGGAAGGATGAGCAGAAGGATTTTGTATGCAACACCGAGCAGCCCGGCTGTGAGAACGCCTGCTTCGACCACTTCTTTCCCATCTCGCAGGTGCGCCTCTGGGCTCTGCAGCTGATCATGGTGTCCACCCCGTCCCTGCTGGTGGCCCTGCATGTGGCCTACAGAGAGCACCGGGAGGCCAAATACAAGAAGAAACTGTACAAGGACAAAAGGAGCATTGATGGAGGTCTGTTCTGCACCTACACCGTCAGCCTGGTATTCAAGACAGCCTTCGAGGTGGGCTCCCTGCTCGCTTTCTACTTCTTGTACGACGGCTTTGGGGTGCCAATACTGCTCCGCTGCAGCCAGAGTCCCTGTCCCAACACTGTGGACTGTTACATCAGCAAAGCCACAGAGAAGAAGATCTTCCTCTACATCATGGGCTGCACCTCCATCCTGTGTATCGCTCTCAATGTGCTGGAGCTCATGTACATTGTATGGAAGCAGCTGTGGAAATGTTTCAGGAGGCGCTACATTCCTGTGAAAGACAAGTCTTTCAGCCATGACCAGCCACCTGTTTCCATTGTCAACACATTTGTATCTGCCGAGGCCACAGTCAACAGAGAGGACAGCAACACACAACCTGCATCCACAGCTGAAAACCAGCCTGGCCAGTCCTAGAGGACTCATATTCACAGCTCCACATGAAACCACAGGAAAACCTGCCTTACCTGACAAACCACCATGACACAGATCACAGTGGCACCTTTTACAACTGGTGCTGTAAAAAGAAGGAATAGATTTCATGGAACAATTTTAGGCCTGAATTGAGAAAAGCTGACGAGTCATGTATGAGTGTGAACAGACTGCAGTTACAGATGTTAATGACCAGTCAAATTACTCCTGACAGATATGTGATACACTCCTGACACGATGAAGTCTGCAGTTTAGAATTCAATTTAGCTGGAAACATGAGACAGACTGTCTCCTCTGAAGAAGCGCCAACTGTTCCCTTTTCTGCTGAATGTACACGATCTCATCATCAGGGCACACTGATGCCTGTGAAAACCTTCTGTGGCTCTGGAGTAGCCTTGTCAAGTCATAGATAATAACCCTGATGATGTCATAGTGATGTCATGGCTTAGAAACTACACATTTTTAATGCTACTCTTTTCGTCTGTTACTGTATTTACTATGGAGCGTCTAATCAAAGATGCTACCAAGTTGCATTTTGGAAAATGTAGGCTCCAGTGTAGAGACTAGGATACGTTCGCCTCTGTTGCTTCAATTTTGAACATTGTTTTAAAAAATAAGTTGTCTTAAGAGTCCACAAACATTTTGGAAGTGCAGTACTAATTTGATTTGAGGTGCAATATGTAAGAATTGGTCACTTTTGAACAATTGGTCAATCCATATTCACAACAGACAGGGGGCAGCATATCACCAGAGCAACTGTTAACAACTGCCAACTATAGCTGTCCTTAGCTAGTTAGTTCAGTTAGCTGTGCAGCTCGCGATCCAGGTCGGGAGCTCAGAGTACTGGGGGAGTGTTGATGTTTACACAGCTGGCACAGGAGCTTTGAAACCAGGCCAGCTGGGGCTAGCTGGTTAGCATGCTAAACATTGCAACACAATACTAACTGCTGATATCAATTTGAATTTTGACTGCTTAGAAATCATGACTCAAGAATGCATTACTTGTCTTCAATGCAGTAATAGGTAGTCAATTTAAACTGTTTTGTGTAAACTTACCAGCCACAGCAGTAAAAGCATCCATACTAAAACTAAACATGAAGAACTACAGTATGTCACCATCAGACTGACTCAGGCTCCCACCAGCTGTACAAACAGGCAGATGGATCAGTGTATGAAGTAGCCATGTTCTGGTATGGTTCTAGAGTTTGTTTCATGTGGCGACACTGACTGGATGAACTTTCTTCATTGGATTTTGTCTAAAGCAATATTTAGCACTGATCACTTATTTGTGTATGATATAATGAAAGGTTGTTTTTTAAATGATAAGCATAAAGAGTAATATTTATATTTAGAACTGTGACTGTTAAATGTCATTCATATTCATTGGATACTTTTGTACTGCTTGTGAAAATGTTCACTCCAATAATAGATTAATAAAAAACAGCTTCAACATAAATTGCTCTTCTTTCAAACACGCAGTGACCTGACAACTATAAAGCAGAGAATCTCTGGATGATGTTGTTCATCTCCAGAACCGCTCATCTGATCCAGGACCCAAAGAAGTGCTATGTCACAATTGGGCTCAATTCTGACTCGCAATATTAATACATTTGCACCTGGATCTGTAAATGCCTCAGTCACCAGATAATCTGGGCCCAACAGCATGTTCTGACAGAGCACTACACTAGTTTACATACAGCACACCGACCTCTCTCAGTGGGAGTAGAACAGAAATGCATTTTCCTCAACTTCTAGTCTTAAAGCGAAGCACCAAGTGGAGCAAATTAACTCGAAAAAAACTTAATGAACAGGGCATTATATAATTTCTTATAAAAATTTCTATAAAATAAATATTTAATACAAGAAACTCGTCTAGTGGTTCTAGCTCATTTATTGGGAATAATTGAAGAACTTCCACAAAATCATTTTCCATTCAGGGTGCATGCAGCAACTCCAAACCTCCTTACCTGCAGTGTAATCGAGCAAAATGTCAAATGATGAAAAACAAGTCAGATTGGTTGTAAAAAAGCCGTTCTTTTAATAGTAAGACTGCTGGTGGCAGTGAGTGATTTCAAACTATATACACAACACACAATAATCAACAACGTCTTCAAATCACAAACTACACAACAAAACATTCTATTTCAAAGTCCATTTGTCCCACAGGGATGATTAAGACACCACAGGCTGATGTCATACTTCAATTATTAGCAAAATTTTCACATAACTTTTTAGTTCATAAATAAAAACATGCTATACACTATTCTATAAAAAAAGACAAAAACTTTACAGACAATATTACAGTATAGTTCAAAACAACTTTTTTTTCTTTTTGTTTTTTAAATAACAGGATGTGTAAAAAACATTTTGTATGTAGGGCACCAGTCTGCAGCAGATTTTACTCATTCTAGTCCTGAGATTCTGCCTTTCAACAACAAAAAAGACACGTTACTCAGATTTTTCCAGTACCACTGTGGGCCGCATGTCCTGCAGCTGTCTCAACATGAGGTGGGTGACACCTGAAAAGGCCCGGTCTATAATTATTCTAACCTTACTAAGTGATTTCAAATTCTGACGGTTGCTGAACCTGACACAGGTGTCTTTGGTGTTCAAAGGGTAGGGTTTTCTCCATGTTTCTGGTACATCAACGGTCCTCGTCAAGGGATGTTCACATTTATTTGACTGTTCCAGGAACTTTAAGAAAGACATTTCAAAGCCCATTGGTTTAAAAGAAGCCAGTGGAGCAGTCTGCTCGGTCACCTCCTCCTGGATTATTGCAGGGCAAGAAGAGTCCGATTCATCGTCCTTGCTGTAAACTATGTCCGTCTTGGTCGTTCGAGGAATTTTCTTGCGTTTCACAATTTTTTCGATCAGTTTCCTGGGACGACCTCGCTTGCGTTTGAGCACTACAGAGCTGTCAGAACTTTCATCATTAGACAACTTGCTATCAAACAATGCCGGGGGAATCCCTGCTGTGGTCCTTTTGCGCAGGATTGGCTTGGAGTATCCGTATTCCCCCCCTCCTTCCTGGCTGGTGTCTGCTGCCAGCTCGTTGTCTGACAGGTCAGAGGTGTTGTCTGATTTGGAGTCATCACTCCTGATGGAGCGACACTTCTGCCTGGGGAACTTTTTGCAGAATATGAAATGACTCCTTTGCTGTTCCAGGTACTTCTCCGACAGCCCGTGTCCCATGTAATGTTTTAATATGCTCCTCTCTGACTTCATGACTGAATCACACCCTTTGATCATACAGGGGTATTGTAGAGGGAATTTTTTAGTGCACATGGAGGATGCCTCCACTTTAGATTTCAGCGAGGGTTTTCCATATTTAGTCCAGTGGTTAGTTTTTGCCTTGCCAACTCTTTTTGTGTCATTTCCTCTCTGTAGGATCTTTTTATTGCTCTCGATGTTTTCCTTGCCATTACTCGTCTTGGTAATTGGGTAAAGCACAGTCTTAGAGCTCTGTTTCATCGCCTCTTCTTTTGTCCGCTGACTCCTCATCTTGGGCTGATACAGGTCCTGATGCTTTTTCATGACATGTCTCAGCATATTTGACTTTGTGGCATATGAACGGTCACAGCCTTCAATTTCACACTTGAACGTGCCGTTTAATTGTTCAGGTTTGGCCAGCTTTATGTCTTTATGCTGTTCTTTGACATGTCCTATATATTTCCAGAAAGCAGTGAAGGATGCTGTGCATCCTTTGTGGCCACAAACAAATTTGCCAAGCTTGATGCAGGACAAGAGATTCCCAACTTTATCAAGACTGAATTCATGCAGCTGAAGATAATGCTGCAAGAGGTTTGGAACTTCTTGGAAAACTCGGGAGCAGTCTTTGACTTGGCATCTGAATTCAGAAATTTGGGTGATCTCTGCCTCTGGATCGTCCTCATCATGGTTTATGACTTCATCCAATCCCTCACTCTGGTCCTGCTCTTTGTTCACTTCCAGTGCTGACAGAGCAGACTGGTGAACAGCCCTATAATGGAGGATCAGATTGTGCTGGATGGTGAAGGCTGCCACACAGCCCTGATGAACGCAGCGATATGGTCTGTATGGACTCGTAGCTTCACCTGAGCTGGGCTTCCTCTCCTTAGTCTTCTTTGAGATCTCTATGCTTGGCTTCACTATCGGTTGCCTATTGATAGCAGCATGTTTGTTGAGAGAGGGAGGCCCATTATCCTGAGGCATGGCACTTTGCAAAGCCTGAATGACTGTGTAACGACTGTCATCTTGAAAATTCTGATTAGTTGTGTCCACGTTGGTACGTGGTACAAATGCCTCAGATGGGCAGAAATGTTTTGCTGCGTCTTGAGATGAATACAGATCTGTTGATGAATGAGCAACCATTGTGCTTTGAGCTGCTTTGACCTGCTTCTGTATGGCAGCAAACGCAGCAGCTTTGGCCTCTCTGCGCTTCATATCCAGATCTGCTATTTCTTTAGCCGATAATTTGTGAGCTGACTGATAGTGAACGCGGAGGTTTGAGTTTCGAGTGAATGCTTTGCTACATTTTTGACACTTGAAAGGAGCATATTGGCCGTACCTTTTTTTAACTACATTCACCATCTCAAGTGTGTAGCTGTGAGTTTTGGAGAGGTGTTTCCAAAGAGCTTCACATGACATGGAACTAAATGTGCAGTTTTCATTCTCACAAGCATACGGTTTGACAAAGTTTGACGACACTGGGCTGCGTACATCCACCTTTGCTGATACTGTCTGGCTGTTCATAGTATTGCTACTTTGTTTGATGGAAGCTGACATCTGATCAGATATTTCTCTGACCAAGTCAAGCCTTTCAAATGCACTTTGAATTTCTGTCATCCACTGTTGCTGGCTGGCAGATAACTGAGTGGGCTCAGGATCAGCATCATTTGGCCCAACCCCTGTGGGGCTCAGTACCTCCTGCTGCGGTGTGGAGGTCTCTCTGAAACAAGTAAAGCTCTGTGTGTTCAGAAGTTGTTTCATGTCACCAGAGGTTGCTGGGATGATTGCAGAGTTTTCTTGAATGACTTGTCCTTCGGTTCCTGAGTCACTTTTTGCATCACAAGACATTTGATGAAGTCCAGAATTATTGGGAGGACTGCACACTGGGCCAAAAGTCATGGGATTCTGTGAACTGGCATTGGGGTCGGTGTTGCCTGAATGACACAAGATGTTTCTACGTTGAGAGCCAGCTAAAATCTGCTCCCGTAGTCTCTTTTTAATATCTTGTTCACTTGTCTTTCTTTGTGTCTCAGCCTGCTTGCCACTTGTTGATGGACTAAGTTGAATATCAGGTAACAGTGTTTGCATCACTTGGTTTGAATCTGTATCTGGTGTCTGAATGGTCGTCTCAGAGCGATACCCTTCATTGTGGTTTGTGGGAACACTTCCAGGAACAGCAGAGGATGGGTTTTCTGGGAGACTTTGAGAAAGAAGTGGATCAGGGAATTCACTTCCAGCAAAAGTATCAACACCTAGCTGAGGATAATGGGCTGTACTATACGAGTTGTTCTCAAGCTTCAGCTGGACATTTTCTGTATGCTGTATGACTGAGCTTCCTAGCAAACGTTCACTGGCTCCATAAGAGTTTTGGAACAATGGCTGGGCAGCCGGTGTATGCACAAAGAGATCAGACATGTTAGATTCAGTCATGATTTGTTTAAGAATGTCATCGTTTGACTCGCCATTCCCATATACGCGCAGATTATCTTGTGGATAATTAGGAGCGGGGTATTCTTTTGCGGCCGTTGAACCATTTGTCACTGACTGGCGAGGCTTCTCCTGATACACAGCAGCAGGATTATAAGGTATCTGTGGCTGAGTGGTACCAACTGTTTGCTCTGAATTGAGAAGGTCAAGAAATGATGCTGGCAGGTCTGTGTTCAGTTCAGACTCATCATATGGTTTACAGATTGCACGCTTGGACAGATGGCCTCCCAGGGATTTGGGACTATTAAATTGTCTAAAACACCTGCAACAAACAAATTTGCCATCCCTAAGAATAGCTGGCCATTTGGTCCTTTTGTTTCTTTTAGCCCGTGTTGGATTTTCAGAAGCACTGTCAGAGACGACTGGGCCATTCTGAGGTTGGTTGATACAGTTTTTTTGGCTTGCACTGTCTGGAGAGGGAATTTGCATTGATTTTGTTTTTTCTGGGGCCCTGGAGCCAGACACTAAACTGCTTTGCATCTGTGATGTATATGGCTGAAGGTGGTCTTCTGCTCGTTGTGACACTTCCTTAGCACCAGCCATGTATGAGGGCAACACTGACTGGGACCCATTTTCTGTAACTGGCGACTGTAAAGACTCTGCCGTGCTGTTCATTCTCGTCGCCATCATAGAGGAAGACGGGACACTGAGTGGCAGAGCAGCACTGGTGGAATCAACTTGTGGCATTGCCCGCATGTTGGATGGATAGACTTGGGAAGAGCCACAGATTTGATTTTGTTCACTTCCAAGGGCTGAGGTCCAGTTTTGGGTGCCTAGATTTGTATCACTTCCTAGCTGAGAGAGAACAATGGGATTTAAAACATTTTCCATCACAAGGGAAGCATCCTGGTTCAGGGCAGATGAGGACTGGGGGTGTAGAGCAGTATGCTTTGTGCTTGTACCCATATAAGTATAAGGAGGGGACTGGATAACATTTTGCCTCTGAACTCCATGAAGTGGTACTCTGCTGTCCTTCTGGTGCTGCAGTGAGGCATTTGAACCGAGATGTCCAACAGATGACGTGCTCGGGGCCGAGGCGTAGGTCATCTTGATCTTAGTTCGAGCAACTTTCCATTGCTCATAGAAATCTGGATGAACCGTTTTCATGTGCTTGGCAACACTTCTGCAAGAGCTGTAGTCCCTTGTACAAGTTTCAAATGCACATTGATATCGCTCTCTCTGTCCTGGAAGAGGGCCAGCGCTAGTCGAGGATGTCACAGAGTTGTCTGGTCTGTTCCTATTGAGTGGCTGTGGGGTTACTGATGGAGGAAGTGGTTGTGACATTGCTGGTTCTGTGGAGTTCTGGAGTGGTGATGCTGTTAGCAGGTTGCTGCTACACATTGGCCCTTGCTGCACTGGCAAAGGTAAGTTGCAGTCAGAATTGTAACTCATTGATCCAGCATTTACATCACAGAGGAACATCTGTGGCTGGCCTCGTGGGACATCTGCATTATAGTCATGTGACACGTTGTCTAAATTAGCTTCACATGGACGTACCGTTTGATTCTGTTGGGGTGGTCTCGTATAATCACAACGATCTCTGTGTCTGTTAGTATCAGACAAGGGGGGATTCATAGGTTGAATCACAGAGTTATTTAAACTTGGTGTGTGACTGGTTGAGAAGGGCGTGTTTTGTGGTTCATGTTTGACACTGTACCCACCTACTGTTTCCGCAGGTGCTTGTGATGATTTCTGCACACCCTCCAAGGGCACTGGCAGCCTTCCATTCCAGTTTTCTTGGGAGTTCTCTTGTTTACTTGGAGTGTGATTGATAAGCATTTGTTCAATGAGTGAAGGGCCAGGCTGCATATTTTGTGAGATGTGTTCAGAAGATGACCTTTTCTCTTCCTGGGTGGCATGCTTCTCCAGATGTAAATCAAGCTGTTGTTGTGAATGGAATACCTTTCCACAATCCACAACTTTGCAGGTGAAAGTTTTGTAATGCTGTGCCTCATGGTCGTAGAGTTTGAAGGCCTCATTGAAAATCTTTCCACATTTTGGAAACATGCATCTAGCCTTAAAAACAGAATGTGTTTTCCTGTGTAGAAGTAGCTCAGTGTTGGACAGGAAACTTGCCTTACAGTTCAGCTGAATACAGATGTAAGGCTTCACACCACAGTGGACCTGTAAATGATCATTTAGATGAGTGACATTAACAAAGTGGCGGCGACAGTACTGGCAAACTACCTTTTTGCTCTGGATTTCAAGGAAAGTCTTCGCTTCCTCGTCATCCCCATGAGCTTTAACATGTGCAACAAGATTTTTGAAAAATTTGAAGCTCCTTCTACATTTTCCAACAGGGCACACATTGTCTTCACTATTGTCTGTCTTACACCTGGACGCTGTGGCCTGAACATTACGAATTAACCCAGCATTCTGCCCGTGGGAATCAGCATTTTCATAAAGTTCATTTTCTGTCTTTGCCTTCAATGCTGCGATTACAGGGGCAGCTGTATTAGGATCAGACAATTTCTTGTTTGTTTTCATGGCAGTCAGTCTTTCCTTGCACGACTGTTTAACATGTAATGTCACGTGGGGAATCAAGGCTTCTTTTGAAGTAAAGGTTTGGGCACATATCGGGCAGCTGTATACACCACCGCTCAGATGAGTTTGTGCATGGCGCACAATCCTGTGGCCAAGAAACTCCTTGTCACACAGCACACAGTACTGCATGTATGCCTGCCAGTTTCTAAACCTAGCAGATATGAAACCTCTCTCTCTCAGTTTCTTCATTTCTCTGTTTTTCTGTCTCTTGTCAGTGACATCTTTTAGTTCATAGGTGCCGCTGATTAAGTGTTCTGGGATATTCTTAAACCCATCCTGACTGAGGAAGTCTTCCTCTTCTTCGGGGTCCTCAGTATCATTTAGCAAGTCGATGGAAGATACTATTGAAGCTTCTTCACCCATTAGAGCTAAACAATGTCGCTTTAGTGTTTTCCAATCCCAGAACTCTGGGTCAAAAGGCCACTGGATTTTAAAAACCAGCAGGAGCTCGCAGCGTAGTGAGTTGGGAACAGGCATACTCTCCTCCTCCAGTTTTTGATCTGGTTCGTTGTAAAGAGTCTCCACAGCATAGTATGAATCCACGGTGGGCTCCAAGAGAAACTCTGTCAGCTGGCAGGCTCGTTTCACTTCCAGGTCAGTGGGAAGTAAACAGGAAATAGTTTTACACACAGTGGCCTTGAGGCTTCCATCATCTGATGCCATCCGAAGAGCCCTTATGCACATTTCAATGCACACTGGCAATCCAACGCTGTCCATCTATGAAAAAAAGGAAGTCAAAGAATTTAAAGCTGCCCAACACAATTATTCTGAAACTCACAATTAATCACGCAAATTAATTTTTTGTAAGACAGAAAAACACTTTAAAAGAAATTCTTACTTAAATAATAAAGTGAAACATTACCAAAACACTACTCTGATCATAATTGTTATTGTTTCATGCATTACAAACATACACATCTCACGTTTTAATGTATTTTAAGGAGAACTATACCCTGAAACAAAAACTCAACCACTGTAGACCAGAGAGGTTTCTAAAGGTACAATGTTCTCTGTGGGTAGCAGCTGGAGTCTGCTTCATCCAACTAAAATTCACAAGAGAAAGGGGAGAAGATAACTTTTGTTTGACTAAACCACTGCAGCTCACTGTTTACTGACCTCTGATTGGATGACCTTGATGAGGAACAGGATGTGGTACACGGTTTTGGAAAGTAAGGACATCTGGCGACATCTGTTGAGGAAGGCCTGCTCTGATGGTTCTAATCGCTTCAGCAGCTTGCTCCAAAACAAAGTGAGCTCCCTGAGTGGAAACAAAAGTCATTGGTCATTTTCTGTTCAATGTCTTAGCCTATATTGACAATCAGCCTCTCAATGTATCCATTCATTAACACAGAAGGAAACAAAAGAGTAACAGAAGAGTTTTATCAACCACCGATTGTGCAACACTTCATATTGATTTTGTGCTCCGTCGGTTCATTTGGCCTGAATGAACATTTGCAGGCCAATTCTGCATTAAACTTAAACATAATGTTCTTTATCAGTATGATTGTCTTCACTTAAGCACCATATCATATTTTACCTGGAAAGCACAGAGTTACAACTTTTTAACACTTATAATATATAAATATTTGTGAGTGGGATAAACATACAGCCTAATTAATATCATTTAAAGAAGTGTTTTTTGGGGTTAGGGTTACCCTCCCTCTAAACAAGGAAACCCTATATAGATGCATCAGATGGGGAGGCTTGTGTTCTCTTACCAAGCACAGTATGTATCTCCCTGGAGAAGCTGTCGGGTCAGGAAGGCCGAGCATAAGGTAAGAGCTGCCCTCTCATCTCCATCCGACTCCAGGTTGCAGATCATCTCTAAAGCATCGCGGCAGTCCTCCTTTGAAAGCTTCACAAAAACAACAGACACTTGAGGAAAAACCCACAACAATTAATGGACACCATATATGCCTCCAATAGACTCACAAAATGTGTTAACGTTTGGTCTGCCATCTTGTGGATGAGGAATGTATTACAGTCAAAGGTACACAAAATACAGACACAGTAGAAAGTATTTCACAGATAGAGAAGTAAGGCCTGCAGTAACATGCACAACACCATTCAGTTATCAAAAGGGTAATTTCAGGACAGTTATATTAAGTCTCAAAAGTTTGGGTTCACTTAGAAGTTTCTGTTTTTGAAAGACAAGTACAATTGTTTCAATTAAAAAACCATTAAACCAGGGGTTCTCAATTATTTTCTGTCATGCCCCCCCTAGAGGACAGACATTTTTTCATGCCCCCCTTGAATTGAAATACTATTGAGAACCAGATAATATGTATTTATTTATCTGTATAAACCACTGTATGAGTTGCTGGCATCCGCATTCTGCATACAATCACCTGATTATCAAAATAGATTAAAAAAATGAGTCGAGTTAACATCTGCATTAAAACAATTTCCAAGTTTAGTTTATTAACCCCATTTATGTAACATTTAAACAAGAATGTGTGATTCTCAAAACAGAGAAAAAAGCGCAAATGATTCACTGGGATTTGCATTTTTATAGACTTAACACAGTAACATTCAAAACTTTAAAGTGTAAACATTGGTCACTTGTCAGCTTCATCAGCTTATTCCTTATCAAAAAGGACTTTTTAATTTTTTTTGTGCAAAACTGGCAACAATATCGTTTTTTTAAAACTTTATTTTACTTTAACTTTATTTTGTTTACTGATGCCGCACTTACAAAATGTTAATCTAAACATGTACACACTTATCATCATATGGATGCAGTTATAATGTGTTGTGATTGGGATCCTGACCCACCAAACATCCTGGAAAATGACAAAGTTTTTCTCTTAATTACATAATCACCATCAGTGAAGCTGTTTTTCGGCCTGAAATGTGACGAAGAGTCGATAGGACCTACAGGCTGACAGACACTTCTCCACATATAACTGCTGTATTTTTTTCCTCATAAGTTGCCAAAGACACGACCAGTTACCACGTTACTGTTGTTTGATCCTGTAACGTTGCTTTGTGGGACATTTCTCTATATTTTATTGAGTGTTGGACCTGTTTAGCTATCACACAGTGAACACCATCAGATCGACACCCCGCCACTCCCCGCCGCCAGCTTATCTGCTCACACTGGTTCGGTTCGCCAATACTGTGCCTCTGATACCTCCGGAGAAGCATCAGAGGCGGAGGGAAATTTCACCCCTTGCCGCATCTGAAACTTTCACACAGAGGCGGATGCGGAGAATTGGCGCAGGATCCCCGCATGCAAACAGCAGTGTGAATGGGGCTACCGATAATGAAAGTGAAAAATTAAAATGAAATGAAAGTCCTGCCCTGCCTCTCACGCCCCCCCTGACACCTCACCATTTGAGAAGTACTGCATTAAACTGATACAGAAATACAGTCCGGACATTACTAATGATGTAATTGACACTTGACAAGCTTTTTATGAAATCTCTACATTTTCAGCAACAATCACTCCTGTAGCCCAATGGCACATGGTGTTAAAAGGCTAATGATCATTAGAAAACCCTTTATTATTATGATAGACTGGCCATTAAAAATGAAAAGATTAATATAGGCAAAAGAACACAGACACTTTTTCCTCCTTCCTCTGTCCAGTGTCTATGGACAGACAGATCTAAGTTTGAGGTGTTGGGATCAAACATTTGTAAGATAGAACAAATAAAAAAGATGCTGGAGGAGTGACTCCATCTGTCAGCATGATGGATGCCATGTGATGATCTGGGGTGCTTTGGTGCTGGTAAAGTGGGACATTTGTACAAGGTTAAAGGGATCATGAAAACAGAAGGCTATCATTCAAATTTTCAACACCATGTCATACCCTGTGGACGATTGGAGCCAACTATATCCTACAACAGGATAATGAATCAAAGCACAGCTCCAAACTATGAAGAACTAATAATGTCTTGCCTATATTTTCTACTCATGTGGGAAATTGTTTGATGAACCAAGGCATGAGTTTTGATGGAAAACAAGAAAAATATGCGGTGACACTAAACTTGTGAGCTGTAGAGTTTCTTAACAGTGGTCTGCTTGATTCAACCAATATAGTGCAAAGCACTACTAGGTGTGATCAGATCCTTTATGCACAAGTCACAATTGGCAAAGCTTTTTCTTGAGCCTTTAAAAAAAAAAAATCTCATACAAGTGCAAGTTGGCAATCTCAACTAAGTAGCTGCACTTACCTCGTCCATCAGCTGATCCTGTTCTGAGGTAGCACACAGGCAGACGAGGTACATCTGCTTGAAAGATCCTTTCCCTTGGAAGGTGGGACTCCGACAGCACGTCTTTGCCAGCAGGAGAGCCTTCCCCATCTCATTCTCCTTCATCAGCTGCTTCACTCTCATCTCCAACAGGACCAGCCCCTCCTGCACCAGGAACTCCTCCACTGAAAACCAGGGAATATTAACAATGACACTTTGTTCTGATTGTATAAATGGTGATTTAATGTTTGTGGGACAAGAGTACACATCACTTATAAGAAATGCTGGAACTGCACTGTATAATGTGTTATCAAATCACATCACACATAATATAGATAGTTTGCTCTCCATTAGATTATTAATCATAACTACAGATATCTACAAATATGATAAGCTACTTAGGAAGAGAGTGGAACCACCAGACTCCAATATGTTAAAATCCTACTTGGATACATTCCTCAGCTATAGCCTTTCCTGCTATAAATGAATGAATAAATAGAATAAAATCAACTTTTTGGCTGAGAGTTTGTACTTTTCTGCTGTTTTCCAAACCTCAGTCTGTGATGTACAGTGCCTGGAGTAAAATCAATGCAGGCCCTATCTCAGCATTCCTCTGTATTTTGTGGCATACATTATATATCCTCACAAGTCCTGCAGGGCCTGCTGCAGGGAGTCTTCTCTGCAGCAGGCCCTGCGAGGCTATGATGCTTCACCGTGTGCTTCTTGTAATGTGTGACTCAAATATATTTCTTTGTCTTTTTATACTAAAATACAGTCATGTTTTCTTCCTGTAAAACACAATGCTTTATGCTTGAACCAACCAATATCTATTGAAAACTTCATGTCATCCACCCTTCCATTAATCTTCAACTGCTGGCAGAGAGCTGTCTGCTCTACCTAATATAGAATACTGACATTACTGTTACTGTAGCCAGGGCAGGAACTCACCATGTTCAGTCTGTAGGTTTTCATTGGACAGAAGGCCTTGCAGGACCCTGTTGGTCCAAACACCATCGTATTGGCCCAAAGCATACAGCAGAGACAGCTGAGTGATTCCATTCTCCTGCAGCTTACTGTAAGAAAACTGTACACAACAGAAGAACTTCAGGACTTCAGACACAACACAGAAGGTATGTCACTATCTGAGGTTTGAGTCAAGGTGTTGGTAGGGTTTGAAATGCAAATGACAAAGCAAGTTCACTAATTTAATCACACTTAAGAACCCAGCATATGCTGGAGTAAAATAAGTTTCAAGTCCCTTTTCCTCACTCGAATCTGAAGATCTGACAAGAGTGTTAAGAACGGGGTGGTCATACTATAATCACAGGGAGATGTAGGGTGACAATGCTTTGTCATGTGGTGCAAAACAAGTGTTATTTTTTTAAATTAAACATATTACTCCATAAAGTGTGAATTCTCAGCATTACCTGCACAGATGACTTGAATTCCTTCCATAAGCCATCTGGAATTTCCTTCAGTGAGAGCAAAAGCTCCACAAAACTCCTGCAGGATAAAAAAGCAATCAGCAAAAACATGATATTCATCTTTGTATTTGTTAATTAATAAGACAGCTTTAGCATTTGTGACAGGGTTGCATTTGGCATTCTAATGATCCATTATGGGTGTGAGCTCTATATTTTATCTGCAGTTAATCCCATTTTAATGGTACTTACATTGAGAGCCTCTCAACCACAAGAGGAACATTTTCACACTGCAGGGAGAGGTATTGAGAGGCCTGGGCATAACTCAGCAGGGCGACTATGTACACTTCCACCAGCGGCAGCGGCTCTTCCTCTATCCTCCAACGGCCTGCATACTCCAGAAGTGTCTGCAGAGAGGGAACCACAGTCATTCACCTATTGAACAAACAAAGTTAGAGACCCTGTTTGTACTGATAGCTTTTACAAACAGTGTCAAAGTGACAGTGGTTATCGAGCACAAGCAGTAATGCCCATGGGGGCAGGAAAGCCATTTCACGAGTTTCATTCAACAGGAAACTGAAGAAAAGCATCAGAAGACCTGTTTGACACTGTTCGACTGACCAAGGACAGCTTTTCCTTACCATTGCC
Organism: Pagrus pagrus; assembly: GCF_965226575.1. NCBI lineage: Eukaryota > Metazoa > Chordata > Actinopteri > Spariformes > Sparidae > Pagrus > Pagrus pagrus. The sequence continues at coordinate 29,873,578 of NC_140200.1, read as the reverse complement.
TTGTGGGGCATAGAGAGTCCTGGCATTCATGAGGATGCCACTTGACACCAATCACCTCATCACCACCTGGCACCTGCACTCCCCGATGGCAGTGGCCCACCCCAACAGGACAATGCACCCTGACACACCGCAAAAACTGCTCAGGAATGACCCAAAGAATGTCACAAAGAGCTCAAGGCATCAACCTGGTCTCAAAAATCCCTAGATCCTAATACGATCACCTTTGAGAGGTACCAGGCCAAGTCCGATCCACTGTGAAGCCCTACCTCGCAACCTACAGGACTCAACAATCTGCCGCAAACACCCTGGTGCCAGACACCGCAGGACACCCTAAGAGTTTCAGTTGCCATGCCTCGACAGTTCAGAGCCAAATTTGATCAATGTTGGGGCCTCCAAGGATTGGACTTGTTCTGGGAGTTCCCCATGAACGCTCATCATAGGGTTTGGTACTGAACTCTGTACGTGTAAGGGTACCAACTAAACAATGTCGGACTTACATAGTACTAATTCACATTAAATCAGTCGGTGCCAAATTTTGGTATCTGATTGCGCATTACAGTAACTATAGAGAGTGAAAGATGTACAGAGACATAACCCCAAACCTGGTTGTGCCTGAAGCTCCTTAAAAACATGCTGTTTAGTTTATTAAATGGTTTGTTTTTAGCAGTGTTTCCCCTACCGTTGTATAGGGGGGGCGCCCCGCCCCCCAAATGGGACCCCGCGCCCCCCCTGAAAGTCAAGTTAATTTCATTTATATCACCAAATCACAACAGAAGTCATTTCAGGTCACTTTTCCTATAGAACAGGTCTGGACCGTGTTCTTTTAATAAATAATTCTGATCTTGTTGATCTAAGCAAGGATATTTCATTTCATTCATCGTTGTGCATCTACGCTTCTCCTCTGCTCTCTGTTTTACGATGGGCGGAGCTTCGCACCAGCGTACACACAAATAAACGCGTGAACACACACCTACAGACAGACACGGAGAGAAGGAGGACAACATGTCAGGTCGACCCCCACTGCCTGAAAAACAGGCGAAAATGTCCATGTTTTTTAAGCGCACTCAAAGTGATTCTGGCAAAGCAAACGTTAGCTCTGCTGCTAGTAGTAGCGAGAGTTTCTCTGCCACTGCTGGTTCAAGCACAGAGCAGAGTACATCCATGGAGCAGAGCAGTAGCCCACCTGCTTCACTCCCTCCCCCCGACAAGCAGCACAAGTCCAGTCACCATAGGTTGACAGGGTTCGACCCAACTTGGCTGTCAGAGAGGAAGTATTCCTCCTGGCTGTACAAAACTGATATTGGTAAGTACGCAAAAAAAGAGAAACAAAACACAGATAGCTGGATAAATAAACAAAAGTAGATAGATAGATAGATAAACAAAAGTAGATAGATAGATGGATAATGATAAAGAGATGGATAAAGATAGATAAATAAATAAACAAAAGTAAATAAATAGATAGATAGATAGACAGACAGATAGATATAGATAAAACCATTGCAAATAGTTGTTAATAGTTGTAAATAGTTGTAAGTAATTGTATCTGTAATTTGTACAAAAAAGAAAGATATTGCAAAAGTAGTTGTAATTGTTGGAGAGAAAAGAGAAAAATATTGTCAAAGAGTGTTCTAAAGCAGGGATGGGGAACCTCCGGCCTGTATACGGCCCGCGAGACTGTTTGTGCATCCACAAACAATTAATTAAGTAAAAATTATTTCAAATGTGCAATTAAATGCCCATTTTAAAAAAATAAATCTTACTTGTCCCCCCCCCTGCCAGGCTAAGCATCGTTTATTTTTTTTAAAAAAAAATCAGTTTTTGCGCTCCATCAACACGTGATCAGAGTGTCTTTTTCATCACCTGACAACGTCACAACTTCGTCGCGCATAACGGGACATGTCACGGACATCGTGCTCATCAGACCGCTGCTTCACCAGCTGACCAAGAGGAACACACCAAGTCAACGTCGACCTCGTAGCCGTTAACGTGAGCCGAGCCATGGCTCTAGAAGCTCAGCCAGCTGCTGCAGCGGCTAGTAGCTGTTAGCTGTTAGCACGCCGTCCCCTGCAGCGTCAGAGCTCCGGACTTCTGTGAGCCGAGGTGCTTTTACCAGATGTGAAAATGACCCAGTGTTTCATTTTTCAGCTCATACGGTTCGCGTTTACACACGTTTGTTTTCTCTGGTCCAAACAGTAGATTACAGAGCGTCTTTGGTAGATCCGTGACTGTCACGTTTCCATGACGACTGACCGAGAAAGACGTGTGGTCATGTTTACGTGACTCCAGATTGTAAAAATCGGAGGAAAAAAATTAAAGTCTCTGGAGATACCAGGCAGTTGTTTTTTAGTTTTTAGTGTAGACAGTTGATGTCATTTATCTAAATAGTATTTTTATTATTTATTTTTGTGGTTGGTTGAACAACATTTCAAGAGTGCAATCTGTAAGACCTGGTGTTACATAAATGTCTTATAATAACACATGATAATATTTTCAAATTTCCAGTCAACTTTTAACATTGATCTTAAAGCCTTATGGAATCACTCCTTCTAAATTCTACTACTCCATTAATGAATCTGTTACCTATAGGGCCCTGCCATCAGTCAATGGTCAGGGTCAGGCCCCTGGCACAAAAGAACACGCTTGGGAACCGTGGGGCTGCTGGTGGGCCACCCTACCACCGGGCTTAACAAGTTTTCTGGGGGAAACCCTGGTATGTGACTTCATACTTGATTACTGAATTTTACCGATTTTATATGACAAGCATAGCTCACTAGCTCGATGCTAACACATAATGGGAAATCCTATTAATGTGCTAACAGATGGTAACATCATGACCATGTTAAGTTTATTTACAAATGATACGTTTTAATTCACATATTTAATATAAAACTATATGTGTGCACATATTCACATGTATATACAGTAAGGGTGTCACGATTTCGATTTTAAATCGAAATTGATTGAAATTAATTCACAATCTTGAACTTTGAATTAAAAAATAGAATCGTCGATGCTGCCACGCCCCCATGTCACATCCAGTCGGCTTGCCAAGGGGAAAAAACACACACGTGTTTAAGTGCTGTGAGTCAACCTCCTCTAACTTAGCTACTAGCTGAGCCAGTAGCTATTAGCTACAGCCAGTCAAATGATAGCATGGTGTTACACCATTCCTGTTCTGCTCCCGGACCGTGGTTGGGAAGCACAGGGGAGATGATTTCCTCCAGGGCCGAAGTTTCTGTTTACCTTCGGGGTGAACCCGATGGTAGGTTATTTTGTTTAAGTTTCCAATTGACTGAAGATATAAGTTATTGTTACATTATGTTGTTAATAAATGTTTTAAATTTGACAATGTAGCGTGGTACATTGTTTACAAAGGTCAGATATTATAGCTATTGCATAAAAGTCTAGTCTAAAAATGGCATAGCAACCTGTGCTTTAAAAAAAATAAATGTAAAAATCGAATCGAACCGCGACCTTAGAATCGAAAATTGAATAGAATCAAGGATTTGGAGAATCATGACACCCCTAGTATTTAATATGCTTTGGAAACAAATTTGTAACTGCTGACTTCACACAATGAACTCAATCTGCTGCTGTAGCACTGTGACACTGAGCCACTACAGCAAGCTCAAGGAGTCAAAGCACAAAGTCAGTATTCCCAATCAGTTTAAAATACAGCCACCTCTAGTTGCCTGCCAGGAGCGAGCAACGTTTTTACTTCCTGATATTTTCTATTAAAGCATATCTTACAGCACTGGGTTGATGAGCAGGAACAGCTAAATGTAGCAGTTTACTTCATAAAGTATTCATTTTATTCATTCTATTGTACATTTTATTTTACACTTTTATGAGGACAGGTCAGGGATTTAAAGAGACAACTTTCAAGTTTAATTTTAAGTGAATAATGTTAATCTAAAGGCTCACATTTGTGCTGTGTGCAGTTTTCCATTAATTTAGGCCTAACATCTTATTTATTATTTAATTCAGTATTTTATTAATGTAGCAGGAGCAGCTGAATGTAGCAGTTTACTTCAAAAAGTATTTTTATGACGTATAGCAAGATGCAACAGATAAAATTTAGAAAGACTGATTCATTTGATGTGCAATGTTACTGGGAAGATGACTCATGATGTATTGTCTGTAGAAGTTAATGATTTAACTGGTTAAAAGTGAAATGACTTTTTTTTGTTGTTAAAGAGAGAGTAAAGTACAGAGAAAAGGTTCTGTTGGGTACTGATTTTGAATTCTGGGTATCAGAATTGGTTCAAATGTGAATGGTACCCAACCCTACTCAATCAGATTGGGATGAGGGGAATTTGGAGGCCAGACGGATGCCATGAGCTCTTTATTGTGTTTCTCAAACCTACCAGACTAATTTGTCCTGCCACAGTTTCATGATGAAAATATTTTTTTTACACTTCTTATAATAACTTTAATACGTCTTAAGCCGTTTTGCGCTGCTGATCCATCATATGTCCCTCCAAGTCAGTCAAGCCCCTCGCCTGCCTCTCCCTCGCTTTGGTCGCAGGCCATGCGAATCACGTCACCTCCCACTCATATCAAAGCAGGTGTCAATAGTCCTTTACACACAGAGGTTCTGCATTATCGCCACAACGAAGCCTTTACGTTGCCTTTGTTCTTTCACATTGAACCAGCAGCGCCACCATAAAGCCACTCCAGTATGTTATTTCATACAGCATGCTGGCGATACACATCATAATACTGAGATCTGTGTGTGTGTGTTTTTTTTGTTACGCGTTTCCCTCTGGTTTCTACCAACAGCAGGAGCTGCCCGGCTTTCTCTGCCGGGGACAGACGCTGTTTTTCGGGCATAAATGTGACAAAGAGTTGGTTGGACAGACAGGATGACCGACACTTTATCCACATATAAATTCTGCATTTTCTTCCTCATATAAGTTGCTGAAGACACGGCATGTTACCACATTACTGTTGTTTGTCCTGTAACGTTGCTTTGTGGGTTGAAGTGTGGGACATTCTCTTTAATTGGATGAGTGAAGGATCTGTTTAGCTGTCAGACTGTGAACACCATCAGACCGACACACTCCTGTCCCACGCTGCTGGCTTTTCCATTCACACAGATGCCGTGTCAACTCTGATGTTACCTCCACAGGAGGATCAGAGGTGGAACAAAACCCCCCCCCCCCTTTACTTTCACACAGACTGCGCAGCAGAATATCAACGCATGATTCCTGCCTTGAAAGGCCAGTGTGAATGTATACTTGACTTGCAGGAACAGCTATCAGTTAAACTTTTGGTCTCAAATTACAGTTAAGTTAATGTTGTAGCTTGAGGTGCATATCTCAGGGTTTCTGCCAGTGTTTGCATTAGGGTTGTCAAAAGTATCGAAATTCAAAAAAGTATCGATACTAAAATGTTGTATCCGGATACGATACTCATTTTCAAAAGTATCGATACTTTTACCCCCCCCCCCCCGGCACCTCTCCCCTCCCGGACGCCGAGCCGCCGACGCTGCATCCTTCGCCCTCTCTGCCTTCACACACACACAGCAGCGGCACCCTCCCCCTCACCGTGACGTGCACAATAACAACAGAGCATGGCCAGTGCTGCTGCAGGAGGGCCAAATCAACCAGTTTTGGTTGAAAATGAAAGAGGGAAAAGTGTTTGGAGGTATTTTGCCTTCGAGTCTAACGAACACGGAAAGCCGAAGGACGTGGATAAGCCTGTGTGCAAACACTGCTACAAGGCGGTGGCGACCAAGTCAAGTAACACTTCCAACTTCGCGAAACATCTTAAGGACCGACACCCTGCCCTTTACAGTGAATTTCGACAAGTTAGTGTCTTTCGTTTCAAACTTATTACTGATGTTATCGTGGCCGGTGGCCCGCATTAATGTTGGCCGTGTTATTATTAGCCATTAGCCGCAGCTAGATATTAAAGGCTGACGTCACGTTAATGATTAGAAACAACGAAATAAATAAATAAATAAATCAGGCATGCCCATATTACGTTAATAGACACAGTGCCAGTATACTACGTTTACATAGATGTTGGTGACTGAAAAGTGTTATTTTCTCTGTTAAAGTCCCAGAATGAAGCAGAGAAAAGTCGACCTGCAACCAAACAGCAACACACACAGCCGACTCTACCATCTGTTTGACCAACAACGAAAATATGATGCCAAGTCCCCCGAATATTTAACGTGTGGTTCTGTTAATTGTTACATGTTGTAACAGAGGTTATTTTTGCATTTTTCTTGTTAATATAATATTAAAATATTAATATTATATAATATTTCTTTTAAATTTTGTGGTCTTTTTTTTATCCTTGTGGTATCGAAAATGGTATCGAGTATCGAATATTTTCCTGAGTATCGGTATCGAGTTGAAAATTTTAGTATCGTGACAACCCTAGTTTGCATTCATTATGTTGGATATCCACCAACAGGTAATGGTGTTTATAAAATGCAGTTCAGAATAGATAACAGCGTTGTGAGTAACCAAAGTCATGCTCGACTGGACTGATTACCAGGCAAGCAGGGCCAACGCTCAGCAGTTATTATTTCATTAGGGCCCGAGCAGGGAACCTGCAAGGACCCTATTGTTTTTGTAGTGATTATTAGGGCCTGAGCAGGGAACCTGCAAGGACCCTATTGTTTTTCGAATGACTATTATTTGTTTTTTTTATTAGGGCCCGAGCAGGGAACCTGCAAGGACCCTATTGTTTTTCGAATGATTATTATTATTAAGCCAAAATGATCGCATTTTTCACTGCCTGAACATACCCCAAAACTCATCAAACTTGGAATAGGTGGCGCTATAATCAAGAAAAGTGCGTTTTTCCTTAAAACTCCCATATACTTTGTCGCACATGCACAAACCTTATATCCACGCGTTCAGTGAATTGTGCTGAATCTCCTGATAAAGGCCACGCCCATTTTTGCCTACCGTTTTTTTTCCGCTAGCTCGCGAAATGTCGCAAACATTCTTTTTCGAACTCCTCCCAGGCAATTTCACCGATTTGAGCGAAACTTTGCACACTGCATCTGTGGACCCTCCTGACAAATGGTTATTAAAAGAATTTTAAGAACAACTTCCTGCAGATTTTGTTCAAAACGGGAAGTGTTGCATATCTCCACATTGGTGTGTCCGAATGACATCAAACTCAGCTTACTACTTCCCCATGAGCCCCTAAGGCCCTGTGCAAAATCTTTCCGGATGACCACTTGGTGCCGCTCTTTAAATTGAAGTATTTTATATCTCCACATCGGTTGCTCAGATTAACACGAAACTTGGTAGAATTATTGTCAATGCACTCCTGAGGATATCTGTTGAAGGTTTTACCGATCCGCCACTAGGTGGCGCTCTGGTGGCAGTCTTACTTTATATTTGGCACTGTGCCAACACCATAATGCTTATGGATATGAAATTCATAGGTGTGGTATAGACTGGCCCCTGTAACTCACACACCAAAAATGACCAGCAGGTGGCGCTATTATCAACACAAAAGCGTTTTTGGCTAATAACTCCCACATAATATGGCGCACATTCTTAAAGGATAAGTACCGTTTTTTACAACCTGGACCTTATTTCTGGCAAAACATATGGTCATTTACTCACCCAGATAACTTTGGTGTCATTCGGCGTCGTTTGGACAAAATTAGATCCAGTGTAGCGGCGATATATCCATATAATGGGAGAGACGGGGCAGCGACACACAGCCTCTATATAACGCATTATCTGCCACGAAACTAGTTCATTTCACCAATATTTTGTTATGATATGCTAGCGCTATTAGCCTCTGAGTCCGGGCTCGTCTATTGTCAACATCCGGGGTCTGTAGGCTGATCTACTACCTCTGACCTGGAAGATGTCGTCTCTGAGCTGCGCGCGCACCCGCGACAGCGCGGCTTGTTTACCTGTAGCTGCTACTGCTAGTTTGACCCCGGATGTTGATAACGGACGAGCCCGGACTCAGAGGGGAATAGCGCTAGCATTTCATAACAAAATATTGATGAAATTAACTAGTTTCGTGGCAGATAATGCGTTATATAGAGGCTGTGTGTCGCTGCCCCGTCTCTCCCATTATATGGATATATCGCCGCTACACTGGATCTAATTTCGTCCGAACGACGCCGAATGACACCAAAGTTATCTGGGTGAGTAAATGACCATATGTTTTGCCAGAAATAAGGTCCAGGTTGTAAAAAACGGTACTTATCCTTTAAACCTCATATCTACATGTTCCCTGCATACAGCATCTGTGCACCCTCCTGACAAAAAGCTATTAAAAGAATTGTGATAGTCTAAAGAATGCCAAAAATATAAAACAACAATTTCCCGCACATTGTGGTCAAACACTCAGTCTTGCATATCTTGACAAAATACAGTCCCATTACCACAAAATTTTGGCTAATTGTGTTTCATGGCCCGGTGACAGTTTGTGAAAAATTTGGTGCACATCGGCCAATAGAGGGCGCTTTCATTGCTAAATGATGAAACAACAGCTTGACTGCCTCCACTTTTGATTGTAAATTCAGGCTTTCTCCTACAGACGGCAGTGCTGCCTTGCTAATGGATACAAACCTCTGTTTAAGAGTCTCTAGGGTCACACAATGTAGTTGTCTCATTATTTGTTCTTCATGTACATTGTTCGAACTTCAACATACATTATTTACTACAGGCAGGAGCAGCCAACCCAAACACGGACAGTTAAGACATGTGTACACAATAATTAGGCAATGGCGCGGGGTAAGCAGCACACCCCGACACGCGTGGACTGCGAGGGCCCGTTCATCGCTGCTTGCAGCTTTAATTAGGGCCCGAGCACGAATCTCATGCGAGGACCTATTGTATCTGTAAGGATTATTTATTATTCTTTTTTATCTTCCCAGTCGACTGCATATTTGGCGGCCTGAACATACCCCAAAACTCACCAAACTCGGAACATATGTCACATGTGCGCGCCCACATCTGAATTCAACATGATTGGCGGTGGGTGTGGCCAGGAGGCTCCATGGCACCACCTAACGTCGGATCAGGGTGCTAAAAACATTCTCAGATCGTCTTGAAATTTACAGAGGTCATGGGTCTCTCATTTAGGCTGGAATTATTTTTTTCAGAATTTTAGCTGCAACAGGAAGTCGGCCATCTTGAATGGCGTGCGGCAAATTTCGTTTTTTCCGACGCATTTTTCGGCACTTTAGGATGTTTGCAGACTCGCCAAATTTGGCCCGTAGCTTCTAACACATGAGTACATTAATTTGATACCACATCTGCCACCATGCGTGGCACGACAGCTCAGCAGCGCCCCCTAACGCCCCCCTTATGGCTTTTCCCATTAATTTTTTGTCATGTTTTCACCTCATACTTTATGTAACTTGTCCTACAGATTTAACGCCACAGACTTCACACTCACTACATATCATCTTCAGACCTTGATGATGACACCTTGTGAAAAGCTTTCGCCTTCGATATACCTGGTGGGCGTGGCAGTGCGATGACCCCTTATGGCTGTTCCCATTCTGTAGGAATCTCTTCTAAGCCTCGTACATTAACTAACTCCTCCTACAGATTTTACACCACAGACTTAACATTAACATTGATGATGAAAAGTTGTGCTCAGCTTTTGCCTACGTCATTTCTGGTGGGCGTGGTGATACGGTTTATTTCAATGACCCCCTTATGGCTTTTCCCATTCTGTAGGAAACCCATTTCCAGGGGTCGTACATTAACTAACTCGTCCTACAGATTTAACACCTCAGACTTCACATTCACTCAGAAGCATCCTCAAACCTTGATGATGAAAAGTTGTGAAAAGCTTTCGTCTACATTATTTCTGGTGGGCGTGGCAGTGTGATTAATTTCGATGACCCCCTTACGGCTTTTCCCATTCTGTACTGACCCAATATGTCTATGCCTTGTACTTTAACCAACTCATCCTACAGATTTAACACCACAGACTTCACATTCACTCAGTAGCATCCTTAGACCTTCAACAGCCTGTGTTGCGTTTGGTGGGCGTGGGGGTGCGGTCAATTCAATCCTTCGCCATCGCGCAGGAAGTCCTTATAACTTCAACATACAATTTCCCATCTACACCAAATTGGTCACAATTGTAGAGAGGTTGTCCCTGAATAGGTCTTTGCATCAATACTGTGATAAGTGAACAAATGGCTCCATAGTGCCCCCCTGGAATATTTCAAACTTGAAGCCCCGCCTCCTACATGCACACATATCAACGAAAGTCAGTACGCATATGTATCATGACCAGACGCACAAAAATCCCTTTTGGACACATGCCCTCAGTCCAACAGGAAGTCCACCATTTTCCTTCAAATTCAATCCTTCGCCATCAAGCAGGAAGTCCTGATATCTTCAACATACAATTTCCCATCTGCATCAAGTAGAGGGGCTCACCCTGAATACGTCTCTGTATCAATACTATGTCATATCTATAGCACCATCCACTGGAAGTCACTGAAGATGTCACTGTTGTGTTTTGTGTGACACGAATCCCATTTAGGTAGGACATTTCCACAGGCAACGGGCAAGCACACATCTGGGCGCACAGGCCTCCGACGGCGCCACAGCCCAACGTATGTCGGGGGGCGAGGGCCCGTTCATCACTGCTTGCAGTTTTAATTAGTGTGAATGCTGACACGGCATTCACACTATTGTTCTTCTGGAATTTATTAAACTTTTTATTATTATTCTTCCGTACGTTTTTTGGCTCGCTACTACTCCTACAAATTTTGTGCTACAGAAACCATTCAACTATCAAAATGTTCAGCTCATTAAGGACATGATGGCGTGTCAATTTGGCGTTTCTATCTATTATACTTTTGGATATATTCAGCCTTTTCTGCAAAATTTTTCCCATTCATCCTTATGGGGATTTTCTCAAATTTTGCTCTGCTACTACTTCAGCATACTTTCAGCTATAGAAACCATTCAACTATCAAAATGTTCAGCTTTTTAAGCTCTTTCAGCCTTGTACTTTTCAGCTTTTTAGCTTTTCAACTTTTTCAAATATTCAGCTTTTTCAGAAAAAAAAATATTATGGAAGCAAATGGGAAAATATCCAAATCCTCCTCAAAACTCATCCAATTTCAACCTCTTCTGCTCCCTCATACTTTGAGCTAGAGACACCATTCCAACTTTAAACTATTCACAAGACCTTGATCTATTGAACTTGTTTTTCAGTTTTTTAAAATCTTTTATGGTTTTGAAATTATCACAGCTTTAGTTTGAAGGATTTTTAGCTCGTCTTCTGGGTTTATAATGGGTGTGTGTTGCGTGAGCTAGAGTGGGTGACATCATCGCCAGAGTGGAGAGCAGCTGCAAAAACTTTAGAAAAAACTCTTCAGCTTGATTTGGGTCCCACATCTTTTACTTCACATAGACAATATATACATAGAAATGTGGGAAATCTTGTTGGCTTTCAGATGATGGTCTTATTTCAGATGTGCGACTTATACTTTTGGCTGTAGAAGCCCTAGAGCGACAAGCACTCCAGCAACTCCCACATAGGCCGCAGTGTTAACTTTGAGCCTAAATTTCTGGAGCGGAGCAGACGGTACCAGTTTTGTCTCTCGCTCTTGTGCCCTCATTTTTCACTCTACAGAAATAAAAAAGACATGACAGGGTTCAGCAATGTCTCCTGTTACTCACTGTATACATATTTTGGCCATAACCATTACACTTTTTTCTAAACCTCCAGGTGTTTGGGAGGTGTTTTCCCATTCGTTCTTATGGGGACATTTTCAACTTTGGTTCTGCTACTGCTCCAGCATATGTGCAGCTACAGAAACTGTTTGGCTGTCAAACTGTTCAGCTTTTTAAGCTCTTTCAGGCTATTACTTTCAGCTTTTCACCCTTTTCAAATATTCAGCTTCATGTTCAGCTATAGAAACCATTCAACTATCAAACTGTTCAGCTTTTTAAGTTCTTTCAACCTATTATTTTTCAGCTTTTCTGCCTTTTCAAATATTCAGCTATAGAAACCGTTAAACTATCAAAAAGCTCTTCCAACCTATTGCTTTTCAGCCTTTCTGCCTTTTCAGCTTGCAAATTCTTGACCATTCATTCTCATACTTTTATGCATTAGGCAAGTGTTTTCCAGCACATTCAGTAGATTTCCGAAATCACTTCAGCCGTCAGCATTCACACTGTATTTTCGCAGGAAATGCAATTTTTCTAGTTTTCCTTAAGTTTCGTTTCATTAAAACCGAAAGAAAACACGGTCGCGACGTGACTGCAGGTCTATTTTTAGAATGGCAATTAAATGAATCGGAGCAAAGATGCAACGTAGTGGTAAGAGGCTGCATCAATCCAAGTTATCATTTGTTGCAGCAAGAAAGGCAGAGGATGATCAGGCAAAGAGGAGGAAAGGTGAGAATTGTAATAAGCTAAGAGGATGAGAAAAATAGTGAACGAGCCTACAGATGCAACAGATAGCCAATAGAGATGCTAATCTGTAACCTACTGTAAATGTAGCCTAGGCTGAAAAATTAAAGGACATGCAATGAATCAGAATATTTTAAGGCCATGTTCAGTCACAGTATGAATTATCCATCAATAATATTATTTGGATGTTTGGATGGATAAGTAATAATGTGACTAAACATGGCCTTAAAATATTAGGTCAAATTATAGTAATCATGACTCAGTAGTATACTCAGACTTTTCATTTTAAAAATTCAACAGAGGATGAGACAGTGGAGAGAGATGAAGAGGTTGAAGGGACAGAGACAGGAGGAGAGGAGAGAGAAAGAGCAAGAGAAGGAACCAGTGAGATGCATGTGGAGTCTGCCGAATGTTGACCTCGGTATTTCAAAAATCCTGGCTATGGCCCTGTACCTAAGCCAGGTTATATTTGATACAGTTTTGTTCAAACCCGTGAAAACGACCCTAATGTTATAGATGGATTAGGCTACAGAAAAAATCCTGAGTCGGGATAAATGTGTTATTGATTGGTTAATACAGGATACGCATTATTTCTATCATTATTTCAGAGAGATTCTTATTAGGGCCCAAGCAGGGAACCTGCTGGACCCTCCTGACAAAAAGTTATTAAAATAATTTTGATATTCCAAAGAATACTCAAGTTATTAAATAACAACTTCCTGCAGATTCCGCTCCAAACAGGAAGTGTTGCATATCTCCACATTTGTTCGTCCCAATGACATGAAACTCAGGATACTACTTCCCCATGAGCCCCTAAGGCTCTGTGCAAAATTTTGCCCGATGACCACTAGGTGGCCCTCTTTAAATTGAAACAATTTATATCTCCACATCGGTTTGTCGGATTAATATGAAACTTGCTACACTCATTGCCAATGCCCTCCTGAGGATAGCTGACAATGGTCTTACAGATCCGACACTAGGTGGCGCTCTGGTGGCAGTTTCATTTTATATTTGGCACTGTGCCCACACCATAACACTTATGGATATGAAACTTATTGGGGTGGTATAGACTGGCCCCTGTAACTCACACACCAAAAATGACCAGCAGATGGAGCTATTATCAACATAAAACCGTTTTTGCCTAGTAACTTCCACATAACATGGTGCACATTGTTAAACCTTATATCTATGTGTTCCCTGTAAGGGGTGATAGTAAAAAAAAAATCCTGAGCCTGAACTTTTTTTGCTGGCAAGGTGCTGTGTTTTCACACTGCCTGCATCCTCGTCATCAAATCGGACAAGTACATTTAGAATTTTTGTCCGTTCCTCATCAATGTTGAGTGAAAACATGTTATTCTTAAGCTTGTCAGACAGATTTCTTTTAAATTCTGGTGAGATGCCATGTGTAATGAGATAGCTTGCATGCTGCCTTGAGACAGACAGATGTGTAAGGGTGAGTTTATCCTCCGCTAATTTCTGACACAATGGGACAAGTGGATGAGCAATTGTAAATGATAGATCATTCTCGGCAATAAAGGAGCACAACCGAATTTTTAAATCAGAAAACTTGTTAAGCCCGGTGGTAGGGTGGCCCACCAGCGGCCCACTGGTGCCCAAGCGTGTTTTTTTGTGTCAGGGGCCTGACCCTGACCACTGACTGATGGCAGGGCCCTATAGATAACATATTCATTAATGGAGTAGTAGAACTTAGAAGGAGTGATTCCATAAGGCTTTAAGATCAATGTTAAAAGTTGACTGGAAATTTAAAAATATTATCATTATCATGTGTTATTATAAGACATTTATGTAACACCAGGTCTTACAGATTGCACTCTTGAAATGCTGTTCAACCAACCACAAAAGTAAATAAATAATAAAAACACTATTTAGATTAGGGATGTGCACAGTTACTCGGATACTCAGGTACCCGAGTAGACAATCTGCTAATCGGTTACGAATTATTAACCGGTTAACCCTCTGATTATTTCATTGCCGGCGATGCCGGGTGTATAGTCGCTCTGTTTCTCGTCTATTTCAGCCTTTACACCGACCCCACCGGTGTGTTTGTAACGCTAGCTTACCCAGAAGCCGAGCAGTCAAGCCTGTCCAATAGGGACCCGTGTGCCGTCACATGACGGGCTAAAATCCAATGGGAAAACATGATCTGCCAAAGATCGTTTATTTACATCAAGATGGTTGCTCTGTTGCCGTGTGTGATCACTACTATCAGGAAATCTCCTGTAAATCCTAATAAATAATGCGTAAATTAACATGTATGCAATACCTTACCCTTTTTTCGGGGTCTGCCTGCTATTCCGACATGCCGCTATTCCGACAAGTCTCTGACAATGGCAAAAAACAATGTCGAAATAGTGGGACGCTTGAAAAATAACTTTAATGCCGCTATTCCGACAATTACAGGTCACTGTCTAAATAGCAGCAGGTAACCATCCATTTCATGCAAGTTGAGACAACTAAATGTGCCTGAGATTAATGAGAACCTGTGTTTACTGCAGAAAACAAACTAAAACACACACAATTGTCTGTGAAACTCATGTAAATGTCAGGGTTGTCCATGCTTTACAACAGTGCCGCCTTGTGGTCGTCAAGTGGAATTGATGAACAGACAGGAGTCTGACATGATTGACAGCTAGCTAAGTTACAGTTTTGTGTTAAAAGAAGATGGCGAGTAAAAGTGCTGTGTGGGACCACTGTGATCTGGACAAAGATGATACAAACAAGGTTGTATGTCGCATTTGTAACCTTAAACTGGCTTACAACCACTCAATGAGTTCGATGCGAAACAACTTAAAGTTCAAGAAACACGAAAGCATAAGCACCGCTAATTACTGAAAATTTTTTAAAAAATCCCGGGGTATAAATGCGCTCCGTCCAGAGGGGAAACTTTTTTTTTCCCAGTCATAAACTCATATGTGCATCTTAAACTCCAATCTACTCTTATTAACCACCAGATATTTTGTCTGACGACGCTGTGTGTCAGCAATGCGCTGTCTGATGGACAGAGCGCATTTATGAGTCATATATTTTATTATTCGGTTACTCGATTAGGACCAGGTTTGGGTACTCGGTTAGAAAATTACTCGAAATGCCCATCCCTAATTTAGATAAATAATATCAACTGCACTAAAAACTAGAAAACAACTGCCTGGTGTCTCCAGAGATTTTTATTTTTTTCCTTTTTTTCCCTTTATTTTTTACAATCTGGAGTCACGTAAACATGACCACGCGTCTGTTTCCGGTCAGTCGTCATGGAAACGTGACGATCACGGATCTACCAAAGATACTCTGTAATTACTGTTTGGACCAGAGGAAACAAACGTGTGTAAACGCGAACTGTACGAGCTGAAAAGTGCAGCGCTGGGTCATTTTCACATCTGGTGAAAGCACCTCGGCTCACAGAAGTCCGGAGCTCTGCCGCTGCAGGGGACAACGTGCTAACAGCTAACAGCTACTAGCCGCTGCAGCAGCTGGCTGGGCCTCTAGAGCCGAGGCTTGGCTCACGTTAAGCGCTACGAGGTCGGTCAGCTGGTGAAGCAGTGGTCTGATGAGCATGATGTCCGTGACATGTCCCGTTATGCGCGACGAAGTTGTGACGTTGTCAGGTGATGAAAAAGACACCTGATCACGTGTTGATGGAGCGCAAAAACTGATTTAAAATAAATAAATAAACGATGCTTAGCCTGGCGGGGGGGGGGGGCAAGTAAGACCTGGCAGCCTGCCAGGCTTATAATACACTGGGGGAAACCCTGAGCCACGCGATCTGTCATTGAGGGTCGGGTATCTGCTGTGGCTGTTGCCCCTGGCAACCGTGAGGTGTGTTGAATTGCTCGTGAAGCTGCTTGGTGACTAGCGTCTAACTCGTGCCGTGGCAGCACTTTTTTTCCCGCTAGTTCCATATAATATTTTCCTTGCGCACAAAGTGCAGAAACATGCTCGTGGTTGCCGGAGTTTCTGGCACCAGCTCCCAAAGGGCTTTCCGTCTCTGCCTACCTCCTCAATCCAAGACCAACGCCATTTATTTTTTATACCTCTGTCGACAATTTTGGTGTCTTCCCCTGGCTTCATAAAATTGCACTCCATGACTCCACGCTATTGCTCTGCACGCTGCCAAACACATTCGTAGTGGAGTGACTGCTGAATCAATGGCCAATGCCTACTGGTAGTCTGGGGCCGTTGACTGACTCGCTGTTTTGGTAGGAAGTGGGGCGAGAGAGACAGGCCTTTCCGTCAAAATAAAAGCACCAAGCTAATAAAATGCGGTGAAACTCTTTAATTTAAGGAATATAATTTACAAGAAAGTCCCCGAGCCATTAAGTTAACATTTTGCTTTTATTGTATTACAAGTTAATGTCTATTTTATAAGTTTTATGTTGGTGAACACTTTTATTTTGGTGATTTCGGTCTCCGCTACAGTCGGGAACCCGAAAGCAGACGAAATTCGGAGTAAATAGACACCAGGCTGTTCGCTTGTCTGAGTGAAAGCGCCTCTTGGATCTCCACGAACGTGAACCTGATTTTTTTTTTTTTTTCGCAAACACCTCGGTACGCCGGAAATCCGGCGTGACGCCGGAGCACTATCACCCCTGTCCCTGCATTCAGCGGAATTGTGTGATGTAGGCCATCCCCACTTTCGCGCCACAATTCCATTCGCAAATTCACTAAATGTCGCAAACCTACTTTTTCTAACTCCTCCCAAGCAATTTCTCCAATTTGCACCAAACTTTGCACACAGCATCTGTGGACCCTCCTGACAAAAAGTTATTAAAGGAATTGTGATAGTCCAAAGAACGGCCAAAATATGAAACAACAATTTCCTGCACATTGTGGTCAGACAGACAATCTTCCATATCTTGATGAAATACAGTCCCATTAACACTTAAGTTTTTTAATTGTGTTCCATGGCCTGTGACGTTTTGTGAAAAATTTGGTGCAAATCGGCCAATAGGGGGCACTTTTATTGCTAAATGATGAAACAACAGCTTGACTGCCTTGACTTTTGATTCCTCAATGGAAGTTGTTGCATGTACAAACCCCGACAGCAGCATGTAGCGACAGCAGCACGTCGCGACAGCAGCAAGCCCCGACGCGCGTGGACTGCGAGGGCCCGTTCATCGCTGCTTGCAGCTTTAATTTTTATTTTAGTTTTGTACCATTGACACTTGTTAAAGAGTGGCCTAATAAAGCATGTTGAGAACTGTAAAACTTAATTTTCTATAGATAGAGGAAACCTGTTACGTTTCAGATACACGTTTTGAACAGCACGACATAACGTTAGCTTAGATAATGCCCAGGTAATTTTCTGCAAGATCCTATTTTCAATTATTATTTTTAATTCATGTACCGGAAACCCTATAGTAAATAATGTATTTAGAAAAACATTCAGTTTGAAATAGTCATAATTTCACATTTCAAAATTCATGTTGTCGTCTTCACCCCCCCTCTTCCACCCGGGCAGACCTCCCCCACGGTTTAAAAAAATCCTGGAGGAAACCCTGTACGGAGTTACACGGTGCGGCACGACCGCCCATTTCTATGCCTCGTACTTTAACTAACTCCTCCTACATATTTAACAGCACAGACTTCACATTCACTAAGTATCATCCTCATACCTTGGGGATGACAAGTTATCAAAAGCTTTCGCCTCCGTTATACCTGGTGGGCGTGGTACTGCGGTCAATTTTCCTTCGCCATAAAGCAGGAAGTCCTTATGACTTCAACATACAATTTCCCATCTACACCAAATTGGTCACATATGTAGAGGGGTAGGGCCTGAATACATCTATGCATCAATACTGTGTTAACTGAAAAGATGGAGGAAGCCCCGCCTCCTACATGCACATACATTAACGAAAGTTGGTACGCATATATCATGACCAGACACACAAAAAACCCTCTTGGACCCATACCCTCAGTCCAACATGAATTTGGTGTTTTTGGTTCAAAGTAGAAATTTTGCTGCGATTTTCACCCATTTCTATGCCTCGTACTTTACCCAACTCCTCCTACATTTTTAACGCCAGAGACTTCACATTCACTAAGTATCATCCTCAGACCTTGAAGATGAAAAGTTATCAAAAGCTTTCGCCTCTGATATACCTGGTGGGCGTGGGCCTGTAGGAAACACTGTTACTATAGTTACGATTAATGGCTGACAAACAGGCGAGCCATCTGCAGAGCCCTGCCGCTGTACCAGCCTGTCTGCTTCACCTTACGAGCCTGGAGACACTGCAGCTGCATCAGCCAGTTTTTCGGTGTGTTTACTGGCAGGTAAAATACAGCTCACAATCTGCTGCATCAGCTCCGCCGCTGGCTGTTTATTATTGCAAACCAACCACGAGAAATATAACGTCAACCCATTAACTAAAGACAACCACTGAACGTACTGTTGGGAAATCATGTGTCAGTGGCACTGAAAAAGATTTTCATGGCCCTGGTCATTTGCTGAACGACAAGAGAGGGAGATTGGTGGGACTCAGCTGTCCTCTAGAGTCATACCCCCCTGGGTGCCCTGGTAGCCCTGCTGTACAATCAGAAGGAAGGATGGGTTGCTACTGGCTGCTCTGGATTCTTTTGCAGTTGCACACTGTCCAATTGGCAAAGCCAATTCATGGCTACTTTTACACATGCTTAGGTCATCGCCGGTTACTTTTATTAAGTAATAAAAACCTCAAGCAAATACACATTGCATGACAAAAAAAAGGTAATTTTTTTCTTCTTTTTTAATATCACCATAAATAAAGGATTGTTGACTTTTTATGGAGATATTATCGTACTGTGAGCACACAGACAGAATATCTAACATCTCAACATGACATCTGGAGGTTTTACAGGATGAGTGATAACTGACATCGATGTCACCTTGTGACTGATTTCTGCAATCGAAATGTATTGTGATGCAAACAGTTTTCTTTTATCCCATTAAGGTTATACACTCTGATCTGCTACCCCATGTCTGGCATGCACATGCTGACTCAGAGCCTGATATATAAATAAGTATATCAATAAAGTATCTTAAGCCCTCTACATGACCCGGCTAATAATTTACACATCTGTATTTTTCAGACTAACCTAAACATTTTCATTGAACTGCCACAACACTGCGTCTCACTGTACGTGGGCACGACGGATATATTTTATTTCATCAAATCCGTCAACCAAGAAGAGCTGTTCAGTGGTGTCCCGATCCGCCCATATGCTCACACATCTCTATCACCACTGAACTGTGCTGATGGCTTCCTGATGGGCATCGCTCTGGACTGGAGAAGGCTGGCTGTAGTTTGTGTAGTATCGGGTTTAGCATGCAGCTCTACGTGCCTCTTCTGCAAAAGCATGTGCTCGATTCGGCACGTACACACACGAAACTCATTGCGGGAACAGCTAACAAACTGTGCCGTGCCATCCTACATATCTACGGGCTGCGGTAGTGTTGAAAGCAGACTCTGTGGTAATGGCTCCAACAACGAAACAGGAGATTCATTTAGCTAGCCTGAGGCGACGTAACCCCCATAGACGATCAGCCAAATTATTCTCACGTGCACGCGCATGTAGCCAAACACACAAGGATAAAAGCTAACATTTTGGCTAACTGCAGGTACAGCTGTTTTGGTGGCTCTGGTACCGAGTAAATGGGAATTGTTACCACCTTGAACCAAACACACAAACACTGCTATTAATATGTCTGGTATGTCTACCAGATATCCATGTAAAGGATTTGAACGACACAACCTAACGCTTAGCTGACGTTACCTCCTGCAGAAACAACTATCAGCTAGCGTGTGCTAGTAGCTAGATCGACTAGCCCTGTCTCCGGTCACACTGAGTAGTATTTGTACGCTCTACTTCACCGATTGGCTGAAGTTTGACCACAGCACATGTTCTTATTCTGCAACTGGACGAAGCACACATTACAACTAACCTGCCCATTCAACCACAGCTCGGCTCTGAAATCTAACATTTCCCTGGGTTAGCCAGGAGCCAGGACAGACCGTTATTATTAATGCTAGCTGGCTAGCTTATTGGCTAAATACGTTGTGGAAAATAACTCACCCTACAAAACTCCTGGCAGTACTCGGAGGAGGACTGGGTTGGAGAGTCACCGCTTTCTCCCCCCACGACCTCTTGCAGTTGTTGCAACCGTTGTTTGAGCTCCTCAATGGTTTCAGTGTTACCGTTCTCAGGACTACGGTCCTGCTCGGCCTCCTCGTCCGCCATCTTCACACCCAGCTCCTGCGCGTAGCTACGTATCTTCTTCTTCTGCTTGTGCTTCTTCTTGTTTCAGGTCATTGGCGCATTACCGCCACCTTCTGCTCAGAAGTGTGGCGCACACAATAGACTGTGGCTGCGGACGAGATCTACTGTTCAGGAAAGCTTTCTTCAGTTCTTCCTTTCATATCTCCTCATTTTCATTTGTATTTTTAATGCTGGTTTACACACCGACAAAATATACGGATGGATATACACATATGTAACAAAAATGTGATGGAGAGGTGCAAAAAAAACCCTGAGGGGCCTGATCTCTCCAGTGCAAAGGCTATATTAAAAAGAAAGACAATGAAAAAAACATTTAAAGGGTGAGCGGAGGAAGAGAAAGAAGGAAGAAGACAGAGGATCACATTCAAAACACACGCAGACATTCACAAAGTAAATACATACAATTAGAAGGCCTGAGGTGGACAGATAATCCATGAGGATAACATTGTGGAGATAGAAACAAACCTTTAACAGCTTTCTTAAATTGTGAAGGTGCTAAATTTAAAATATGTGATGGCAAAGCATATCACTGAACTTAAACCACACTGTAACTGAGGTGATGGACAGATAGGAGTTTGTAGTTATTGTAAGAATACAGCTCATGAAAGACTGGAGGAAGGATCTGATTCACAGAACTGTACACAAGAAGGCAATGTGTAGTGACTGACTGTAAACAAAAAGGAGATAAATTAGTTTTATGTACACAGTACATGATATTTAATGCGCATGTCTGAGGAAGAAGAATAACAACACATTTATTCTGATGAGTACTTGCCTAAACTGAGTTACTATAATATATGTGTGGATTGAAGAGTGAACTACCAGCCATAGCCATTCTTGGCAGCACTGACTCCACCTAACTCATAACAATGCAAAGAGGTGGAGTGTGGGTGGAGCTGGAGCAGGCCTAGTTCTACAAACTATCTGTGTTCACAGATAAAGAAAAAATAATTTCGCCTCACATTACTCCCATGAGTTTGATCGCAGGTTTCTCTGCCCCAAACAGACAGAATACTTTACTGTACATTACCTGCAAGATAGTGAGCAACAGCAGGCACGAGGGTGTGTGTGTGTGTCCAGTTTTGTTCTCTGAACAAGTTGCCACTCACCAGAGACTCAGCCTGCAGTGTCACACCACACCAGTGGGTATTACCTGGGAATAAACTAAAATTGATCAAATAGTCTTTAGGGGACTGTTAAAGGAAAGAATACCAAACATTTATTTGTCATGCTGTGATTGGTCACGTTTGATTGATTGATGGAAGACTACTTTCAATAATAATCATATCATGTTGGAGATTATAGATTTTATTATATTGTATCTCTGAGTGAGGATGATTCTTGTGCAGCTGAAAGGACTTTAAGGTTGTAAAACTTGACTAAACATTGGGTAAACGTGAGTTTATGAATACAGGCAGCATAAACATAGTCTGAATGTGTTTTGAATGCATTTCAGTGTCTGTTTAAATTTGTTGAAATATAGTCATTAAATCATGTTAGGCAAGATTTTAAAATGTAAAATTGACATCTTTAAATGTACAGTCAGTTTGAACCAAGACACACGGGTGAAGTGCAAATCATCAAAATCACTATCACAGTTTTTCTCCATGGATACTCACAAAAACTGGAGATATGCACACAATTCTGAAAATTCAAAGCCCATGCATCAAAAATCAGACCCGCATCCAACTCTGGGCACAATTCCACTGTTTTCACTCATAGAAATTCTAAATCAATATTTGCATAAGTCTTCAAAATGCCACCACCTCATCACCATTTGGATTCACTCTCTTCTCACTTGTTAAAACTCAATCAAATTTCAGAGTATAAAAGGCCTCAGGTGACCTCTACTATGTTGGGGAAATAACAGAGCTTCATGAGAACAGAGAGGAAGCGTGAAAGGAAGAGGAAGAGGAAGACAAGGCATTTTTCTGATGAAATCGGTGCCCAACTTTGGTTGAACTCTACCAATGTTGCCGTATCAACAGTCTCAGAAGCTGGGTTGTGAGTTTAGAACAATTTGAGCTTACTGAATCGACAAATGTGAATTTTATCCTACTCTGGTGATCAAAATATGACCCAGTTTCACCAAAATCAGTGAATAAAGTTATAATTCAAGGCCCAATTAATCACAGTACGCAATGTAGAGTTTTTGATGGGTTTTACACACAATCCCAAATGTTTCACATGGACATTTGTATTGGCTGTCCATGCAATCCTATAGGTTCCATAGGTTTCACATGTGATCTCATAGGTTTTACATGTGATCTTATAGGTTTCACAGGTGCTCTCAAGGGTTTCACAGGTGAACCTACTGTGACATCAAAACTGGATGTGTTGAGGTCACTGTGGAATACAGCAGTGGAATACAGCACTTTATCATGGACTCAAATCAACACTTTGTTATGTACTCTGTTTTGCAGTAAAATCAGCACTTGATAATATACACTGTTGAGGTGGAGACTGCTTGCTGCCATTCTGTGGTGAATGCTGCTGAACTGTTGTATTTTTTCTTGTCAAAATGTGTTTTAGCTTGTTTTGAACTTTTTACATAGATATTTATTACAGTTGAAAGCACTGATACATATTGGAGCGGAAACGGTATTTAGTTTCATTTTGTGTATGTAAATGCTCAGGGAATCGACAATAAAGTAAATCTCAAATCTGAATCACAGTTGTACTGTTTGATCCACTGTGACATCACAGTTGGTTATGTTTGTTCCACTGTGACATCATTGTTGGTTATGTTTGTTCCACCGTGACATCATTATTGTATTCTGTAGGTGTAGATGTGAGAACAGAATTTTGATGTGGTCAGTCCACTGTGACATGACCTCTGGATGTGTTGTAACCACTGTGACATCACAGTTTGATGTTGTCACTCCCAATTTGTCTTCAGATGTGAATATGAGTTTTCGCTGCGTTTCGATCGTGTAGTTTGTGCGACGTGGACAGCACAGGGTATTCAGCCATCTCATGTAAGATTCCAAACCATTGGGAGCCAGATATTAACAGTTAAATAAATAATAATAAATTCAGTTTAAAGACATACAAAAATACAATTGACTTAGAATATATAATACATTTTCTTCATTATTATGCAAAAACATCCAGTCACTAAGCACTTCTATATTACATTACTTTTGTTCATTGTGCTGAGAGGAGATATGAGTTTCCATTGTTACCACCCACACATGGCTTACCCTGTAAACAAGCACAGGCTGTAGTGATTTTGCAAATGTGTATTTCTTATTATTTGTTTGGATTTTTGATAACATGAGATTGTATGCATCCTTCTCTTTCATTCTCTGCCTCCTTCTCTCGTCTGAGTGAACTGGACAGTAATTTTAAAGCCTAGTTGCTTTATACGTGTAGCTTCTATCTGTAATACTGTGAACACTTGAGTTGTTTAATTATTGTGTCATATTGACATAAGTTTGCCGACCATAAGGTTTGATCTGGCCTGCAGATGATTCTGGTGGAAAAAAGTAATTAAAGAGTTCTAATATAAAAGAAGTTTTATTTTTGTGAGGTTAAATGGTCACTAAATATATAGGATCTCTAATTATTAGTTATTTTTCCATAATCTGAGCACAGTTATAGCTATAATGTCTCTGTGCAGCACATCATTTGTATTCTCTGTGTTGGAACTATGTTAAACTGCGTCATCCCTTTTAAATAAAATTCAAATAAATAAATAAGTAAAATGAAATAAAAAAGTAACTCCCCATGTTTCAATCAAAATGGAACTTTATGTAAAAGCCAGTTTGTCACAATAACATCTCAGTTTACTGAGCAGGTGGGATTTGAACCATAGTCTCCCAGTCCCCAAACAATGATCCCACCTTCTGCTGGATCAGCTGCTCCTTCGTCACTACTCAACCTGGATGTATGGTGTAGGCCAGTTAGACACTGTTTTCTGTGTTTTCTGTATTTGCAGCATGTTTCTGCATGTGGTTCTCACTTTGCACATTTTTTCCCCCAAATACCGTACATGTGTTGTAGCATTAGTGAAGAGGTTTTCCCAATTTTAATGTGTTTCCTTAATGGTCCAGTTAGTAAGAAGCTGTTTTGTGAGTATCATTCTCAACTCATCAAATACTGACACTGACAAAAATCTAGCTCCTAAACCTGATTCTTGAGTTGCAGCAGTGAATTAATGAAAAAATTAGCAGTAGTTTAGTCATTCTGAATTATTTTATTAAGAAAGACAGACAACACATTGTTCTTTGAGATATAACTTTTTTTTACCTGAAAAGCACAACATCACACTCAAAACTGCCAGCAGACAGACCACAAGTGAACTAAAGGTGTACACATTCCCCTCAGTGTGTGCGACTGCAGACCTATGCATGCTCTTTTCTCTTGAGTAGCTTTTTAAAAGCAAGCTTGAAATCATCATTGAAGCTGGTGTATAGCATGGGGTTGATGAGAGAGTTGATATAACCCAGCCAAGTCAAGAAGTCAGAGAGAAGCTGTGAGGGCCGTAACACTTGCAGCCCCACCAGGAGCTCTTTTAAAAAGAAAGGCAGCCAGCAGACAATGAAGGCCCCGAGGATGAGGCCAAGGATTCGCGCTGCCTTCCTTTCCCGTGAGGTACATATCTGGTCCTTCTCATCCTGCCCTTCCATGTCTGCATCAAAGGATGGGATGCGGATGTTGGTGCTGAGTTTGTCAGTAGCCAGTGCGGGATCTGAGTTGGACAAGTCCGACACGCAGAATGTGTGGGAGACACGACAGTGGTCCACAGAGTTCTGACTGCCCATGCTGCGGCTGCTGAGGTGCCGAGAAGAGCCACGCTTCTGGTAGAGACTTTAAGCAGCGTTGTAAATCCTGTAGTATAAGATGAGAATGATGATCATAGGAATATAAAATGCTCCCAGAGTAGAGTATATAGTGTATCCCAGGTGGTCATGCTCTATGATGCACTGCTGGAGGCTGCCGCTGCTGGACCTCTGTCTCCAGAACAAGGGTGGCATGGATATGAAAACTGAGATGACCCAGACTATTCCCACCATGATGGCAACGCGACGGGCTGACCTCTTACGAGCATACTCGATTGCTTTGGTGATGGCCCAGTACCGATCCAGGGCGATGACGCACAGGTGCAGGATGGAGCAGGTGCAGCAGGTCATGTCCACGCACAACCACATCTCACATACCACCTGACCCAGGGACCACGTCTTCATGGTGATGTAGACAATGCTGATGGGCATCACAAGGAGCGCTACAAGGAAATCGGTCACGGCCAGAGAGCAAATGAGGTAGTTAGCGGGCAAGTGGAGCTTCTTGGTGGTGCAGATTGCCATGATGACTGCGCCATTGATGAGCGCAGTGAGTAGGGTGAGGAAGCCAAGGACAAAAACCACCACCGCCATCCCGTCTTTGAACTGGACCCTCTGCAGGCTGTCGGCAGGGGGGCCGGAGCAGTTTGTGATGTTGGGTTCGGAAGTGCTCCCCCCTGGGTAGTTTTCCATGTCCATTGCTGGAGTCACACCCAGGGAGACTCTCTCAGGGGTCAAAGGGTCAGTCTGAAACAACAACACAAAAAATACAACTTTTACAGTGGAGTAACAGAAAGCATCCTGACTGGAAACATCACAAACTGACATGGTTCACGGCCCAGGACAGGAAGGCTCTACAGCGGATGATTAAAACCACCAGAACATCACTGGTACCATCTACAGGGCATCAGTGATAACAGTGATGCTCTGCACAGAGCCCAAAGGATACAGATATAGAAGTATCTGCTGCTGTACCACCAGACTACAGAGAGGCTTCACTCCCCAGACTGTGAGACTCCTGAACTCATCATCAACACTCCACCATGAAAATATTTTTTTGTGTAGCATAAAGGAAATACAGCTCAGATTTGGTTGGACAATCTGTGTTGTATAACGATAATGAAATAACTCTTGAACCTAGAAATAGTACACGTTCAGTGCTCTGCTTCAGGGCCAGGGTGCTTCCCACATTTCACACAATGCATGGTAGGATATTCTGCAAACTCCTATGTCCCTGAACAAGAACCTGTTGGTGAAGAGACTGAAATATATGGTGCTGCATCCTCTAGGGGGTGCTAGAAAGACATTACTGTTGTTTTGACTTCCATCAGTCATCATGAAGCAGTCCTTACAGTCACTGCAGTGTTCATTTGGGACACTTTTAAAAAAAAACAACATTATTTTGCAGTTTTTCATTAACAAGCATACAACATACAAACGTAGACACAAAAATAAATGTATCCTCCCATCCCCACCCTCAAGGCTCTTAAACAAGGATAAAATTAAATAAACAGAAAAATACAAGGACAAATACAAAAGTAGTCAGACAGGAACTTCTTATCATATAATGGGTGAATTGATGTTTTGAGCATATTATAAGTAGTTGTAACTAGCCAATACAACTAGTGTTAAGATGCATCATTGAAAGGGAAAACCTTCTACAAATTCTATAAAGGCACTCCAGGTCAGGGTGAAGTTTTTGCGGGCTTTACATATCTTGTATCTCAGTTTCTCTAAAGGTAGAAAAGATAGTACATTCCTCAACCACTACAGAAATGACGGGGTTGAATTTGATTTCCAATCAAAAAGTATGAGTCTGCAAGCAGGGAAACTTGTAAATCTAAGACTTTGCAGCCTGGGGGTGGTACGCCAAAGATGGCTGTGTGATAGTCAGGTGCTATAGTCTGACCACAGATTTTGGAAAATACATCAAATATCTGTCTCCAATAGTCGTTGAGGGAGGTGCATTACCAGAACATGTGTCCTATTGTGGCAGGTACATAGCTGCACCTCAGACAACCAGGATTTGTGGTGGGAAAGAGTTTGGCAAGTTTATCCCTTGAATAGTGCAGGCGATGGAGTACTTTAAATTGAATTAAACCATGGCCTATACACAGTGACGATTTTTATCCCATGATATCAGTTTCAAGTCCCTTATCATATTGTAAATCACAGATACATGTTTCTTCTCATAAGGATCCAGTTCTAGAATTGCATCTAAATGATTCCTAGGTGGTATGAAAGGAAATGAGGGAAACTTTTCTCTGGTAAAGCTACGTATCTGAAAAAACCTAAAATAATGCGATCTGGGTATATTGTGGTCATTTTCAAGTATTTCAAATGAAGTAAATGTGTTATCAGAGTACAAATTGCAGAAGAATATCAACCCATTTCTATGCCAATATTGAAATGCATTGTTGAACCCAGATGGAAGAAAGAGATGGTTATTTGCTACTGGGAAATACCTGCTATACTGCTTTAAATCAAAATGTCTCCTAAACTGTAACCATATCTAAAGTGAGGCTTTAACAACCGGGTTTGTGAACTACAAAAAAGACAAATCAGTGATCATGACTAACGATGATGTGAGTGTTGGTAGAGGGTTGGATAATAGTTCCATGTGGACCCAGTCTGGACCCTGCTTATTCTCATATGTGTAAATCCAATTAATACATTTTACTATGTTAGCCACCCAATAATACCAAAGAATATTGGGTAATCCTAACCCACCAGCATCTTTAGGAACCTCCAGGTAAATTTTTTTCATCCTAGGATTAGAATTGTTCCATATAAGGGTATCTTATATATTATATATATATATATATATATCCATATATTAGTCTATCTAGCTGTTTAAATGTTTTCAGAGGGATAAATATGGGGATCATCTGAAACACATAAAGAAATCTAGGTAGAACTGTCATTTTAACTATATTAATGCAACCTGCTAACGAAATCGGCAATGTTGACCATTTCCTAAGATTTTGCTTTGTTTGTTCTAATAATGACTTAAAGTTGTGTTTCTACAAATTCTCCATCTTGTGGGTAACTTTAATTCCTAGATATGTGAACATATTGCATTCTATTTTGAATGGAAATTTGGAGTAATCTCCGTCTGTGCGGTCAATTGGAAAAAGCAGACTCTTTGAATAGTTCAATTTATAGCCTGAGAGGTCCCTAAAGTTTTCTAGCATCAACAACAGCTTTGGTATCGATACTGTCAGGTTGGATATATACAAAAGCAGGTCATCCGCGTATAGCGCCACCTTATGGACTTTAGGGCTATAGCAAGGGGTTCGACCGCCAGATCAAACAGAAATGGGGAGAGGCCGCAGCCCTGCCTGCAAGCCCTGTGAAGGGGGAAATAGTCAGAGATAATGTTATTGGTCCTTACAGCCGCAGTGGGTGCGTCATATATATTATTTTAATCCACGTCCAGAATGATGATCCAAAGCCAAATTTTTCTAAGATGGCAAACAGGTATTGCCACTCAACACGATCAAACGCCTTTTCCGCATCCAAGTTCTTCTGTCACCACTTCTGTGGTCTCCTCAGATGCTGCGTGCGGGGTGTACAGGACATTGAACAATTTACGCATATTATAGAATGATTGTCTACCTGGAATGAAGCCCGTTTGATCCGGATCGATGACTGTAGGGATTACACTGTCTATATGGGTGGCTAATATTTTTGTTAGAATTTTGTAGTCACAGTTTAAAAGGCTTATTGGGCAGTATGAGGCGCATAATAAAGGGTCTTTGTCTTTTTTGAGCAGTACTGAAATTATGGCCTGAGTCATGATTTGTGGCAATCTCCGTTGTTCAAAAATGTCCTGGTACAACTGGCTAAGTATTGGTGCTAGCTTATCAGCAAATTCTTTGTATATCTCAATTGAAAACCCCTCAGGCCCCCCGGCCTTGCCGCTCTGCACTGATTTAATTGCCTGCATTACTTTGCCCGCCGTAATCCCTCTATCTATGTGTAAACTGTCCTCTGGGGTGATTGTTGGAATGGTCAGCCCTTCCAAGAATTTAACTAAACCCATAGGTTTTGGCTGAGGTGCATCTGGGCTGGAAATTCAAAAAATGCCTTGATTGTGGGTGGGGCTCCAGGAGCAGTTAAGACAGGTCCAGACACTCTGTGCAGCCCCCCCCCCCCCCAGAATACATCAACAACACTACTTCATACCCAAATACATTTGTTTTCAGCAGAAAAAAGTGGTTTGGGGGTATAGTTGCACTTTAATAATATCCAACGGGTCGTCTGGTGGCTCTGACCTGTAGAGAGTCATATAGAATTGTTTAAACTCATCATTTATTGCATTAGGGTTAGTAGTTTTCTCCCCCAGTTCTGTTCGGATCTCAGCAATAGTGCTTACAGCTGCGGACTGTCTAATTTGATGGGCTAAAAGCTTTCCAGCCTTCTCCCCGTTTTCATTTTGTTTTGATTTAAAAAATAACTTCGGTTTGTTTAATGGAGAGGTTATCGAATTCAGTTTTTAACAGCAATTTTTCTCTGTAGAGCTCGGGCGTTGGGGAGTCAGCATATTTACGATCCATCTCTGCTATACTGTGAGACAGGTCGCTCAAGCGTTGTTTGCGTTTCTTTCTCTCATAAGCTGTATAAGATATTATCTGACCCCTGAGATAGGCCTTAAGAGCCTCCCACACTGTGGTTAGTGACATATCTGGTGTGAGATTGAATTCCAAAAAACTATCAATTTGTTGGGAGATAAATTTCTTGAGAGTCCCTAGATAACAACAGAGGGTCAAAGCGCCATGTACGGCGTGGTCTGATGCACTCTGGGAAACATATATCCAGCTGCATTGGGCCATGGTCAGAAATAACAATGCTGTTATAATGGCTATCCTTGACCATAGGGAGAGTTCTGCTATCTACAAGGAAAAAGTCAATCCTGGAAAACGAGTGGTGAACTGGGGAGAAGAAGCAGTATTTTCTAGTAGTTGGGTTGTCTCTTCTCCAGGGGTCAAAAAGTGCGTATGTGTCTATAAATGACTGGATAACTGCACCTGAGTTTGAGATATTACTATTAGGTGTGGGATTTGATCTGTCTAGTTTCGGGTGTAAAACATAGTTGCAATCGCCCCCCAGTATCAATTGGTTGTTAGTGAGATCTGGTAATACTGCTATAAAGTTAGTAAAAAAAAGTGGGTTGTCCCAATTGGGTCCGTATACATTAGCTAATGTTACTTGGGTACCCTACAATTTGCCAGTCACTGTAACACATCTACCCCTGGAATGACACAAGGTCTATGATGGGATGAATGGGATGCCCTTTCTAATCAAAATAGCTGTACCACGTGCTCTATCCTCATTTTTTTAACAGAATAATTGCCCTTTTCTTTAGCTTTGTGCATTTACTTGATTGTAAGTGAGTCTCCTGTAAAACAAGATATAACTTCCTAATGTTTTTATATGTGCAAACACCCTACTTTGCTTCACTGGGTTATGGATTCCCTTTATGTTCCAACTCAAAAAACAAATATGGCCTTACTTTCATATATCAGACATTGTGCTTCTAGGATAAATAAGAAAAATAAGAAAGCGCGAAAAAGTCCCTGTCTAACTACAGAACTAAAACTAAAACTGAGCCTTAAATCCTTATGCTGATCTACTGAACCTGTCGAGATCGCACACCCCTCTTCTAGCGTTGTGCTGCAAATAACCATCTAACCTATCCTCCTAACAGGCCCTAACCAGGACGAACCATGATATATATATAAATTGGATTGAAAATTATTTGCATATACAGCCAACAACAGAAAACAGACCAAGGTATATCTATATGACCCACCCCTCTCCTTTAAATCGTTTTCCATGTACTTCATGTTAACAGACATCTCTCTGCTATATCTGTTTGTCAGTGTTTCCTCTACATTCATTTAGGAGTGGCGACCGCCATTCCTAAATCCTAGCTGCCGCTCCTTCAAATTTCTTTTTTTTTTATTTGTCGCACCGCCGCATCATGTCATCAGTCCTGCTTGCTCAGTGTCTACTCTTTGGAGTAGATACTCCCCCACACAGCACTTACAGTGACTGGTGCATGGATTAAAGTTCTCCGTCGCTAGGACGGATTTTCGTCATTCAAACTTCACAGAGGCGACTCACAGTATGAGATCAATGTAGATCGGAGGAGGCTGATTTTTATTGACAGATTGTCACACTCTACAGCCAATTGTATCAATAACAGCGTGTGCGCGCCTGACCAGTGATAGTGTAGTGTTGGGACCCACAGATGAAGTCATTCATTGTAGATTTCAAAATGGACTCTGAACTGAACTCAGTGTCCCAGAATTCCCCATTCTTCACACCTAGGTGCAAAATTCAGCTTTGAGCTACTATTGGTCAGTGTGACAGACCCCCCTCTGATCAGAGAGTCAAAACTCCTGCGCCTTCCTTTGTTCTCTCTCTTCTCCACAAGCTCTCTTCTCCACAAGCTCTCTTCTCCACAAGCTTCTCTTATCCTCAAGGGCTCCTCTCCATCTCCCCCCCCACGGGGCTGCCTGCCCTCAAGATCTCTTCTTCTGGGCCTAACAGCTGCGGAGAGCTGCAAGCTTCATTTGCAGCAGGCCCAAAGAACTTCTCCTCACTGCAGCGACACGAGGTCCTGCCAGTATTCCTGATCAGTTAGCACCAGCAGCTGCAACGCAAAGCTTGCCAGCTAACTTCATAATCTGAGGAACATCAAGCAAGTTAGCACTGAGCTGCTATCCCTGCAAAGGAAAGGAGCGAACCGTTTCCTCCTCTGCCGACTTTCATCAGTCCTTGCACAGCAAGAACAGCATTCAACATTGGAATCCCAACGTTCTCCTGCAACCACCAGCACCTTTTCTTCAAAGACTGGTAACATTGAGGGGGTTAGATAGCATAGCATAGCACGGCTAAGCACAGGACTTTAAACTCTGGTTGATGTAATGCATATGTGTTCAATTTATGTGTGTCCACTGTTTGAGTGTTATTGTGATCTCAGGTCAGGTTATTGGTAGTTTGCTTTCCTAGACGGCTAATTTGACGTTAGTCGAATGATGCTTCACACAGACTCAGGGTCTTTGCATGCAACTAACCATCTTCTATAACCTGGCATCACGTCACACACACACACACACACATACTGGTTTCTGTGGTCTATGGGGACCGACTTTTTATTCATCACATGTGGGGACCACCCTTTCTAAATGTTATACAGCCATGAAAAAAATCAAGTATAACAACTATGGCTTTGTTAGGTTATACACAACTTCAAATATCAGAATTGGTGAAGTAGTAGTTGGACCATGCCAACTGGGGACTTGGGAAAAATCAATTTAACATGGTTCACGAGGACCTCATTTGTATATATGTAAATTAATTTACATAACTCACACAAGGTCCCCACTAATTACATGTGATTAATGGGGACCTTGCACCAAGTGTATTTGTTGCACACTTGGACAGAGTACACTTCCAGGTGTGCATGAGTTTTGTGTCTTTCTTTAATATCTGATAACACAGGAATACAGACATGGTAAGTTACGTGGTCGCTCACTGCGGCGCTCTGTTTACTATAGCACGTACGCGCCTTCCTGACCCTGAGGACCCCTACCTGGACCCCTGGCTGCCCACAGTGCCTGCACTAATCTCTATTCTCTGCCTCACATTAACACACACACTCTTACGGTTACATTCATCAACATTCAGACCAACTACTGTGAATAAAATAATGGTGAAATATGAAATAACAATAATGGTGAATAATAATAACCAAAGCAAACATGAACAAAGCGTGGCGTTAGGGCAGGCACAAAAGGAAAATATAGGAGTACCAATGGACAGATTAGTGCTATTCTTAGCATATGTCATCAACTGTTCAGAGCAAGCGAAAACCAAGACAGAGAAAATCAAAATCATAGTAAAGGCAGCAGCTAAATTCCTCAATATGAAAGACTTATCATGGGAGAAAATACAGGCTGACCTTAGCCACGGTGAAGGGACATCGGAGGCAGCTTCACAATTCATAACATAATGTTAATACTTCAGTGGAATGCAAGGAGTCTGATTGCAAATGGACAGGAATTTAAAGGATATATTGATCATTTAGAAAGGAAACCAGACATCATATGCATCCAAGAAACATGGCTCAAAACAACACTGGATTTCATTATTAAGGGGTATACTGTTATACGCAAGGATAGAAACAATGGTAATGGTGGAGGGTGTGCAATATTTATTAAAGAAGGTATACAGTATAGACAGTTAGATACAATACAAGAGTTGGAGGTAATAGTTATTGAAATATGTAGTAAGGGAGGTAGTTTGAAAATAATAAATTTTTATAATCCGTGCAAAAAGTTAGAAAAGGGAAAACTAGAGTTAATATTGGAACACTGGAGAGGTAATATCATTTGGTGTGGGGATTTCAATGCACATAGCACAGTGTGGGGGGGTAAAGATGATTTAAATGGAGAGATTTTAGAGGAAATAATGGATGAGAAGGATTTGGTGTGTTTAAATGATGGAGCAGGCACAAGGATTAATTTGGGGAAGGGTACGGAGTCAGTAGTCGACCTTACGTTGGTGTCACAATCATTAGTCGGGAATAGTAATTGGGAAGTATTTAAAGGAACCACCATAGGGAGTGATAACTATCCTATTTACACAGATGTTGGAGCTGAAAGGGAGATGAAACGGGATGAGAGAGAAGGAAGATGGAAATTTGAAGAAGCAAATTGGAACAAGTATAGAGTGTTGACAGAAGGAAAATTAAAAAAGATCAATATAAACCAGGAAATTGATGATCTCAATGCAGAAATAAGCAGCATTATTCTAGGAGCAGCAAAGGAGTCAATACCAAAAAGAAGTGGGAATAAACTGAAAAGGATAGTTCCGTGGTGGACACAAGAGTGCACTAAAGCAATTAAAAATAGAAATAAGGCATTTAAAGTCTTAAAAAAAACACATAATCTTCAGAATTTAGTTGAGTATAAAAGGAAGCAGGCAGTAGTAAGAAAAACAATAAAGGAAGTTAAAAGGAACTACTGGAGGAAGTATTGTGATTCATTAGGAAGAACTACACCTTTAGACCGAGTATGGGGTATGATTAAGAGAATGTCTGGAAATAGGAAAGAATATGGATATCCTGTAATGAACGAAGGAGGGAAAATAATAATAGAAAGTAAAGATAAAGCAGAGGTACTAGCAAAGACATTTGTAAAGGTACATAGTAATGTAAATTTGAATAATGAGGAAAAGAGACAGAGGGAGAGAACAATAGAGAAAAATATAGAGGCACTGCAGGAGGTTGGGGAGGATGGAAGTACAATAAATATGAAGTTTACAATAGGAGAGTTAAATAGTGTTTTAAGGAAAACTGGGAAGACAACGCCAGGAAAAGACCAAATAAATTATTGTATGCTAAAAAACTTAAGTGAAAGGAGTAAAGAAATATTATTAAGATTATATAATAAGACATGGGAAGAGGGGTATTTGCCAAAAAAGTGGAAAGAATCAGTTATTGTGCCTATATGTAAGCCAGGTAAAGACCCGAGCTTAACAGAAAGTTATAGACCTATTGCTTTAACATCGCATATAGGGAAAACTATGGAAAAAATGATAGATGAAAGATTAAGGTACTATCTAGAAACCAAGGAGTTATTGAAGAACTACCAGAGTGGATTCAGAAAGGGAAGAAGCACAATAGATCCGGCATCATGTTTAGAAAATGAGATTAGAAAAGCACAGGTTAATAAAGAAAGTGTAATCGCTGTATTTTTTGATGTTGAGAAGGCTTATGACATGTTGTGGAAACAAGGGTTAATGATCAAATTATATCAGATGGGAATAAAAGGAAGAATGTATAGTTGGATTAAAAACTTTTTAACGGATAGGTTGATAACAGTAAGAATAGGGAAAGAATATAGTAACAAGTATGTAGTGGAAAATGGAACTCCTCAAGGGAGTATAGTTAGTCCAGTACTGTTTTCAGTTATGATTAATGAAGTGTTTAGCAGTGTAGATAGGTCTATTGGAGTTGCATTATTTGCAGATGACGGAGTCATGTGGAAAAGGGGAAGGAATGTAGAGTATATGGTTAGGAAAATGCAAGACGCAATAGGAAAAATAGAGTGTTGGGCACGGGAGTGGGGCTTTAGATTTTCAATAGCAAAGACAAAAGTAGTATGTTTCACAAAAAGGAAAATTCAAGATCAGATTCAGCTTAAAATGTATGGAGAAAATTTAGAGAGGGTAGAATGCTTTAAATATCTGGGTATTTGGTTCGACAAAAATCTTACTTGGAAAGTTCATATAGGAAAAATTATTGAAAAATGTAAAAAAGTACTGAATGTTGTTAGATGTCTGAGGGGTAAAGAGTGGGGAGCAAATAGAGTGTCACTGAAAACTGTTTACATTGGGCTAATCATGGCAGTTCTTGACTATGGATGCACAATATACCAGTCTGCTTCAAGAACATTACTAAATAAACTAGACACAATTCAATATCAGGCATTGAGACTCTGCTGTGGAGCTATTAAAACAACCCCAGTGTCAGCCTTACAAGTAGAAATGAATGAAATGCCATTAGAAATGAGAAGAAACCAGATTTCACTTACATACTGGGCAAACTTAAAGGGCCATAAGGACAGTCACCCCACTCAGGACATTTTACAAAAATGCCAAGAGAAGGAAAGGAGACAGCTGAAGAGCTTTGGTTGGACGGTGGGGGATGCGGTAAAAGAAATAGGGATAGGGGAACTAGAGATAAGCCCCACTGTAATTTTTTCCACTGTCCCACCTTGGCTAATAGGGGAGATAGAAGTAGATATACATATGTTAGAGAAGAAGAAAGGAAAAAGTATAAATAGGGGTCAGGTAGAAAGGTATATAGAGGAACAATACTCATCATTTACTAAAATATACACAGACGCTTCAAAGACAATAAGTAACAGAGTAGGAGTAGCATTCATCATACCAGAGTTAAATATTATGTCAAGTAAAAGAATAAATGACAATCTATCAGTATTTACGGGAGAAATGGTAGCTATTCTGTTAGCTCTTGAATGGGTAGAAAGAAATAGACCAAACAAAGTAATAATAGGATCAGACTCAAGCAGTGCATTAATCAGTCTCAAAAATATGAAGTCAGAATCAAGATCAGATATTCTTGTAGAAATAGCTCAAAGTGTATATAGAATTACCAAAGCAGGAGTAAAAGTGAAGTTCACTTGGATTCCAGCCCATATAGGTGTAGATGGAAATGAAATGGCAGACAAATATGCAAAAGACGCAACAAAAAAAGTAGAAGATAATATGACAGTTAAATATAGTAAGGCAGAGGTTAAAAGCATAATCAAATTAGAAATGAAAAAGAAGTGGCAGGAGTGTTGGAACAAGGAAAACAAAGGTAGAGTGTTCTACAGTATCCAAAGGGAAGTAGGAAAGATGAGAGAAAATAGAAGAAATAAAAAAGAAGAAGATATAATATCAAGAATGAGATTTGGGCACACTGGACTTAATAATACGATGAAATTAATAGGGAAACATGAAACTGGTTTGTGTGAACACTGTAATCATACAGAAACTGTTGAACATGTAATTATATATTGTCCTAAGTACCAGTGTCAAAGAAGGTTTCTAAAAGACAGACTAAGTAGGGAGCAAATTAAATTTAGTATTAAAGAGATATTACAACTGAACTCAGGGCATGTAGGATATAAAGCAATATTTAAGTATTTAGAAAAGACAGGACTCATTAAAAGAATATAAGTATTAAGGTATTATTAGTATGGTATATGTGTGAAAACATATTTATTTAGGTTTTTTTTTTAAATTTATTTATTTATTTATTTTTATTTGGTTTGATTTATTTGTTTATTTATTTATATTTTCATGGTAATTTTGTTTGGTTTGTTTGGTTTGTTTTTCTCATCTAACGATAATCGTCAAATTCCATTCTGATCCACACTCCAGTTCAGAAGGTGGCGGAAATGCACAAAAAGTTGTTTGCCAACCGCCATTAAAAAGAAGAAGAAGAAGAAGAAGAAGCTCCCAAAATTTAGTTTGGGAGATGTACACAGACTGGCGGAAAAACTGTCAAAGACTCCAGCCTCTAAACTTGACAAGGGTTACAAGTTCTTTATAGAACAGTACCTGTTTGATTATGAAGGTAAGTGTTTTGTCTTCTTAGCTCTGACGTTAGCGGAGATGCTAGGATAATGA
The DNA here is from genome assembly GCF_965226575.1 of Pagrus pagrus. Classification (NCBI taxonomy): domain Eukaryota; kingdom Metazoa; phylum Chordata; class Actinopteri; order Spariformes; family Sparidae; genus Pagrus; species Pagrus pagrus. The sequence continues at coordinate 29,835,924 of NC_140200.1, read as the reverse complement.
TAACTTAACGTAGGCTACAGGTGTTTTGATAATCTATTAGTTGTCTGTTTCTCGATTAAGTTGCTATGGTAGCTTTATAAATATTAAACTGTTGCTTTATCCACTATTCTATTTCACAGCTGTTACCGAGTCGTGCCTCGAATATAGTTTAGTATCGTTTAGCCTTCATGTGTAATGCCGAGTCCTCTCTCACAAAACATTGTTTTGGAACAGTGTCAAACGCTGTTGACCACTCGGTCACAGTGAGAGCACGCTGTCACAGGTCAATGAAGAAAAACGAGGAGCCTCATTATCTCCAGGTTTTTTAAATAAGATTTTAGGGTTCAGTTTTCTCTTTTGTTGTGTTATGCTGTGGTTGCAGACTTTGCAGTATCCCACGAAGTTCCACTGTGGGTTCAGTGTGTTTCTCAGTCTCATGTCAGCATTTTAGGAGCCACAATCAATAAAACAGCTACGCACATAACTGTTAAGGCCTAGGTTAGTTGAGGACAACAAAGGCTGAGAAAGATACTGTTGACGAGTGTTTACATGCACACTAATAATCAGCGTATTCAAATAACTTCATGTATCCCAGAGGAGTAATTTAACAGCATACCGATTATTATTCTGGGCATGTAAATGCACTCAATGAAGAAAAAAAAGTTGTTTACACCTACTGTTCCATACGTTCATATTCTGTCATGTTACTGTTTTGATAATTTAGAAATTATCCAACTTAACACATCATGTCTCTATTTCCAGTTTACAATCGACTGTGGAGAGGACCCCGTGGCACTGGAGTGCATGGCATGTTCCTGTGCTGCAGGTAAAGCTCTGTGTAATCACATGGTAGCCCTGCTATTTCAGACAGCACACTACAGTACCTTGGGGTTCAAGACTGTGCCACTGTCCTGCACCAGCATGCTGCAGACCTGGCACCAGCCAAGGACACAGGTCAGATATTTATATTTACTACTCTTGAAAATGTAGGACTTGCAGTTCGCATTGTCTGGATTGTTATTATTATTATTAGTGTGAATGCTCCAAAGCATTCACACTATTGTTCTTCCGGAATTTATTAAAGTTATTATTAGTGTGAATGCTTCAAAGCATTCACACTATTGTTCTTCTGGAATTTATTATTATTAGTGTGAATGCTTCAAAGCATTCACACTATTGTTCTTCTGGAATTTATTATTATTCCTGCTTCCGTACGTTTTTCAGCACCTATCTCCTCCTACAAATTTTGAGCTACAGAAACCATCCAACTATCAAAATGTGCAGCTCATTAAGGACATTCTTGCTTGTATTTTTGGTATTTCTATCTTTTATACTTTTGGAAATATTCAGCTTTTTCTGCAAAATTTTCCCCATTCATCCTTATGGGGAATTTCTCAAATTTCACCCTGCTACTACTTCAGCATACGTTCAGCTATAGAAACCGTTCAACTATCAAAATGTTCAGCTTTTTATGCTCTTTCAGCCTTATACTTTTCAGCTTTTTAGCTTTTCAACTTTTTCAAATATTCAGCTTTTTCAAAACTAAAACCAAATTTTTTTCCCATTCATCCTTATGGGGATTTTTTCAAATTTCATTCTGCTACTACTTCAGCATACATTCAGCTATAGAAACCGTTCAACTATCAAAATGTTCAGCTTTTTAAGCTCTTTCAGCCTTATACTTTTCAGCTTTTTAGCTTTTCAACTTTTTCAAATATTCAGCTTTTTCAAAAAAAAATTTAACATTGAAACAAATGGGAAAATCCTCAAATCCTCCTCAAAGCTCATCCACTTTCAACCTCTTCTGCTCCCTCATACTTTGAGCTAGAGACACCATTCCAACTTTAAACTATTCACAAGACCTTGAACTATTGAACTTGTTTTTCAGTTTTTGAAAATATTTTATGGTTTTGAAATTATCACAGTTTTAGTTTTAATGATTTTTAGCTCGTGTTCTGGGTTTATAATGGGTGTGTATTGCGTGAGCTAGAGTGCGGAACATCATCGCTAGAGTGGAGAGCAGCTGGAAAAAGTTTAGAAAAAACTCTCTTCAGCTTGATTTGGGTCCCACATCTTTTACTTCACATAGACAATATATACATAGAAATGTAGGAAATCTTGTTGGCTTTCAGATGTTGGTCTTATTTCAGATGTAGGACTTAAACTTTTGGCTGTGGAAGCCCTTGAGCGGCAAGCACTCCAGCAACTCCCCCATAAGGCGCAGTGTTAACTTTGAGCCTAAATCTCTGGAGTGGAGCAGACGGTACCGGTTTTGTCTCTCGCTCTTGTGCCCTCATTTTTCACTCTACAGAAATAAAAAACACATCACATGGTTCAGCAATGTCTCCTGTTACTCACTGTATACATATTTTGGCCATAACCATTACACTTTTTTCTAAACCTGCAGCTGTTTGGGAGGTGTTTTCCCATTCATTCTTATGGGGACATTTTCAACTTTGGTTCTGCTACTGCTCCAGCATATGTGCAGCTACAGAAACTGTTTGGCTGTCAAACTGTCCAGCTTTTTAAGCTCTTTCAGCCTATTACTTTTTAGCTTTTCAACCTTTTCAGCTTTTCAACCTTTTCAGCCTTTTCAACCTTTTCATCCTTTTCAAATATTCAGCTTCATGTTCAGCTAGAGAAACTGTTCAGCTATCAAAATGTTCAGCTTTTCTGCCTTTTCAGCTTTTGAAAAAATCAGCTTTTCCTGCAAATTCTTGACTATTCATTCTCATAGTTTTATGCATGTTTTGTGGATTAGGCAACTGTTTTCCAGCACATTCAGCAGATTTTGCAAAATCACTTCAGCAATCAGCATTCACACTGTATTTTCGCAGGAAATACAATTTTTCTAGTTATTATTATTATTCCTGCTTCCGTACGTTTTTCAGCTCTCTTCAGCTCCTTCAAATTTTGAGCTACAGAAACCATCCAACTATCAAAATGTGCAGCTCATTAAGGACATTCTTGCTTGTATTTTTGGTATTTCTATCTTTTATACTTTTGGAAATATTCAGCTTTTTCTGCAAAATTTTCCCCATTCATCCTTATGGGGAATTTCTCAAATTTCGCCCTGCTACTACTTCAGCATACGTTCAGCTATAGAAACCGTTCAACTATCAAAATGTTCAGCTTTTTATGCTCTTTCAGCCTTATACTTTTCAGCTTTTTAGCTTTTCAACTTTTTCAAATATTCAGCTTTTTCAAAACTAAAACCAATTTTTTTTCCCATTCATCCTTATGGGGATTTTTTCAAATTTCATTCTGCTACTACTTCAGCATACATTCAGCTATAGAAACCGTTCAACTATCAAAATGTTCAGCTTTTTAAGCTCTTTCAGCCTTATACTTTTCAGCTTTTTAGCTTTTCAACTTTTTCAAATATTCAGCTTTTTCAAAAAAAAATTTAACATGGAAACAAATGGGAAAATCTTCAAATCCTCCTCAAAACTCATGGACTTTCAACCTCTTCTGCTCCCTCATACTTTGAGCTAGATACACCGTTCCAACTTTAAAATAGTCACAAGACCTTGAACTATTAGGCATGTGTTTAGTTTTTGAAAATCTTTTACGGTTTTGAAATTATCACAGTTTTAGTTTGAAGGATTTTTAGCTCCTCTTCTGGGTTTATAATGGGTGTGTATTGCGTGAGCTAGAGTGGGTGACATCATCGCTAGAGTGGAGAGCAGCTGCAAAAACTTTAGAAAAAACTCTCTTCAGCTTGATTTGGGTCCCACATCTTTTACTTCACATAGACAATATATACATAGAAATGTAGGACATCTTGTTGGCTTTCATATGATGTTCTTATTTCAGATGTGCGACTTAAACTTTTGGCTGTGGAAGCCCTAGAGTGACAAGCACTCCAGCAACTCCCCCATAAGCCGCAGTGTTAACTTTGAGCCTAAATCTCTGGAGTGGAGCAGATGGTACCGGTTTTGTCTCTCGCTCTTGTGCCCTCATTTTTCACTCTACAGAAATAAAAAACACATCACATGGTTCAGCAATGTCTCCTGTTACTCACTGTATACATATTTTGGCCATAACCATTACACTTTTTTCTAAACCTGCAGGTGTTTGGGAGGTGTTTTCCCATTCATTCTTATGGGGACATTTTCAACTTTGGTTCTGCTACTGCTCCAGCATCTGTGCAGCTACAGAAACTGTTTGGCTGTCAAACTGTTCAGCTTTTTAAGCTCTTTCAGCCTATTACTTTCAGCTTTTCAACTTTTTCAGCTTTTTCAAATATTCAGCTTTATGTTCAGCTATAGAAGCCATTCAACTATCAAAATCTTAAGCTTTTTAAGCTCTTTCAACCTTGTACTTTTCAGCTTTTCAACTTTTTAAGCTCTCAAATATTCAGCTTCATGTTCAGCTATAGAAACCGTTCAACTATCAAAATGTTCAGCTTTTTAAGCTTTTTCAACCTTGTACTTTTCAGCCTTTCTGCCTTTTCAGCTTCTGAAAAAAATCAGCTTTTCCTGCAAATTCTTGACTATTCATTCTCATAGTTTTATGCATGTTTTGTGGATTAGGCAAGTGTTTTCCAGCACATTCAGCAGATTTTGCGAAATCACTTCAGCAATCAGCATTCACACTGTATTTTCGCAGGAAATACAATTTTTCTAGTTATTATTATTATTCCAGCTTCCGTACGTTTTTCAGCTCTCTTCTACTCTTTCAAATTTTGAGCTACAGAAACCATTCAACCATCAAAATGTTCAGCTCGTTAAGGACATTACTGCCTCTATTTTTCATTTTTCTATCTTTCATACTTTTGGAAATATTCAGCTTTTTCTGCCAAATTTTTCCCATTCATCCTTATGGGGAATTTCTCAAATTTCATTCTGCTACATCTTCAGCATACGTTCAGCTATAGAAACCGTTCAACTATCAAAATGTTCAGCTCTTTATGCTCTTTCAGCCTTGTGCTTTTAAGCTTTTCAGCTTTTCAACTTTTTCAAATATTCAGCTTTTTCAAAACTAAAACCAAAATTTTTTCCCATTCATCCTTATGGGGATTTTTTCAAATTTCATTCTGCTACTACTTCAGCATACGTTCAGCTATAGAAACCGTTCAACTATCAAAATGTTCAGCTTTTTAAGCTCTTTCAGCCTTGTTCTTTTCAGATTTTTAGCTTTTCAACTTTTTCAAATATTCAGCTTTTTCAAAAAAAAATTTAACATGGAAACAAATGGGAAAATCCTCAAATCCTCCTCAAAACTCATCCACTTTCAACCTCTTCTTCTCCCTCATACTTTGAGCTAGAGACACCATTCCAACTTTAAACTATCCACAAGACCTTGAACTATTGAACTTGATTTTCAGTTTTTGAAAATCTTTTACGGTTTTGAAATTATCACAGTTTTAGTTTTAAGGATTTTTAGCTCATCTTCTGGGTTTATAATGGGTGTGTATTGCGTGAGCTAGAGTGCGGAACATCATCGCTAGAGTGGAGAGCAGCTGCAAAAACTTTAGAAAAAACTCTCTTCAGCTTGATTTGGGTCCCACAGCTTTTACTTCACATAGACAATATATACATAGAAATGTAGGAAATCTTGTTGGCTTTCATATGATCATCTTATTTCAGATGTGCGACTTAAACTTTTGGCTGTAGAAGCCCTCGAGCGACAAGCACTCCAGCAACTCCCCCATAAGCCGCAATGTTAACTTTGAGCCTAAATTTCTGGAGTGGAGCAGACGGTACCGGTTTTGTCTCTCGCTCTTGTGCCCTCATTTTTCACTCTTCAGAAATAAAAAATACATCACATGGTTCAGAAATGTCTCCTGTTACTCACTGTATACATATTTTGGCCATAACCATTACACTTTTTCCTAAACCTGTAGCTGTTCGGGAGGTGTTTTCCCATTCATTCTTATGGGGACATTTTCAACTTTGGTTCTGCTACTGCTCCAGCATATGTGCAGCTACAGAAACTGTTTGGCTGTCAGACTGTTCAGCTTTTTAAGCTCTTTCAGACTATTACTTTCAGCTTTTCACCCTTTTCAGCTTTTCAACCTTTTCAGCCTTTTCAACCTTTTCAGCTTTTTCAAATATTCAGCTTTATGTTCAGCTATAGAAACCATTCAACTATCAAAATATTCAGATTTATGTTCAGCTATAGAAACCATTCAACTATCAAAATATTCAGATTTATGTTCAGCTATAGAAACCATTCAACTATCAAAACATTCAGCTTAATGTTCAGCTATAGAAACCATTCAACTATCAAAATATTCAGCTTTATGTTCAGCTATAGAAACCGTTCAACTATCAAAATATTCAGATTTATGTTCAGCTATAGAAACCGTTCAACTATCAAAACATTCAGCTTTATGTTCAGCTATAGAAACCGTTCAACTATCAAAACATTCAGCTTTATGTTCAGCTATAGAAACCGTTCAACTATCAAAACATTCAGCTTTATGTTCAGCTATAGAAACCGTTCAACTATCAAAACATTCAGCTTTATGTTCAGCTAGAGAAACCGTTCAACTATCAAAACATTCAGCTTCATGTCAGCTATAGAAACCATTCAACTATCAAAATATTCAGCTTCATGTTCAGCTATAGCTTGCGTTAGGCAAGTGTTTTCTAGCACATTCAGCAGATTTTGCAAAATCACTTCAGCAATCAGCATTCACACTGTATTTTCGCAGGAAATACAATTTTTCTAGTTATTATTATTATCATTATTATTGTTTTAGGGAATTGCACCAGAGGCAACAAATGATATTATAGCTGCTGCGCAGCAATGGGTCGGGTCCGGGCTATTTTTGGCAAATTTAGGCAATTCTGAGCAACAAACAGGAGAATAGGAAGACAAGACAGTTGACAACAATGTTCATTTTGGACCACTTGAGTATTGAACCCACAACTTCTGGAACCAAAGACTGTCATCTATCGCTCTGAGCTAATTGGCAAGTGGCAATACAACAGTGGCTTCACAAATTGAGTAAGCCATTCACTGTTGTGCAGGCAGATTTGAAACCACTGTAAAAAATTCAGTTATCAAGACAAAAATCTGAAAATACACATATTGCAGCATGGAGATGTTGGTAATTTTAAAAATGATTGATTTGCTCCATAAGTGAATAACTGGTGTTTAGCTATGTCATCATTGCATTGACTCCAGTTGTTCCCATGAAAGAAAAATTTAAAATGCTGTGAAAATTTCAGTTTTTGAGGGTCAATTTTTGATAAATCAAAGGAGGAGAGAGGAAATAGGTTTAAGAAGTTTTACAGTTTTTGAAAAAAAAACTGAGTGATGTACTTCATAATTTTTAATAGGTTTAAATGTAAAAAGTTTCTTCAATATTGAGGCTACAGTTTGATGAGAGTTCTGAAGCTGTAGCAAGTATGGTTGATTTGTTATGAATTTTCAAAGGTTTGAACTTTAGATGCTTGCTGTAGCACCACCATCAGGACTATTGGCTTGGATTTACAGCTGAGGTAATCTGGCATGAGACTGGACCTTAGTGCAAAATTTGGTTAGCTTTCATCCATGGTCCAGTCATTTGTTTTTATTTAATTTAGAGGCTTGCTGTGATGCCACCCTCAGGACAATGGTCTTGTGTTTTATGTTGAGGACATCTGACATTTTGATCTGTCATCATCATCATCCTTGCTGGGTCTTGAACCCACAACCCCTGACACCAAGAACCAGCTCCTAACTCACTGAGCTAATTGGCTAGAAGTGGGGCCTGCTGTGTAGCTTCATTTGTCGACTCAGGGAGTCACTGTCCGGGCAGCTGTTGTCAAGGCAGATTTCAAAAATGGTCAAAATGTCAGAAATTCTCTTACCTGAACAAAAATCTGATAATACATAAATTGCATCTTGACAGCATGGAAATGTTGGTGATTTGTTTTTAACTTAAAATGTTTTGCTTCATAAGAGAAAATTTGATGTTTAATAATGCCACTCTTACATTGACTCCAGTTGTTCCCATGAGAGCAGAATTCAAAATGTTCTCAAAAATTCAGTTTTTGAGATAAAATTCTGATATTTGCCAAACTCCATCAACCATGACTGCAAAATATTCTCATTTTTTTTCAGGAAGATTGAAAATGTATTTAGCAAGAATTTGATAGTATATGTTTACAGTACTGTTTACAGTCAAACATTTTGATGCACTGTAGGCTTAATTTTTGATAAATCAAAAATCCGAGAAACAAGTTTTGTGGAGGACGGTCTGAAGATGCTCTCTAGCAAGTTTGGTGACAATTGGGCAAAAATTGTGGGAGGAGATAGGTTTTATAAGTTTTACAGGTTTTGAAAAAAACTGAGTGATGGACTTCATAATTTGTAATGAGTTTAAGTGGACTAAAGTTTCAGCAGTATTGGGGCTACAGTTTGGTGAAAGTTTCAAAACTGTAGCATGTACTTGTTGATTTTGTAGGTATTTTTAAAGTTTTTAAATTTAAACGCTTATTGTGCCCCCCCCAGGAGGAATATTGACATGTCCTTGGAATTAAGTAAATCTGGCATGGGGCCGGACATTTCTGTAAAGTTTGGTGAGTTTTCGCCCATGGGAAGTATGACTTCCTCGGAAGAAGAAGAAGAAAGAAAGAAAGAAAGAAAGAAAGAATTCCTAGGAATACAATAAAATAATATACAATAATAATGACAGTGTGTAAGCCCAAAACAAAAAGAAGTGTAAGGACTGGTGCAAAGTGCACACTGTACAGAGCATATGCTGGTGAGTTTGAATGAGTTTTACTCTCCTCTTTATTCTCTTCTATTCTCATCTTCTGTCCTCTCATTTACTCTTTCTCTATTTTTGTCAGGGCCTCTTCCAGATCCTCATATGATGGCCAGTGGGGAAAAACTCAAAGACATTCATCCACAGCCAGGGTTATGCAAACTGCTGCATGGGCTTGAGAACCTTAATTTGGTCGACTCTAAATTTGGCCCTGTGCCATTTGGCTCTGTCCTTTCTTACCAGTGCCCTCCGGAAATAAGTAAAGACTGTATTAGACACCCTGCGTTTCCGCAGTTACCTGTTGATGACTACAATTTTAAATTCCCAGTAAATTATGAGCTCAGTTACAAGCAACAATGCCACCTGGAGAGCCTGAAGGTTTTTATTGATTTATTTAACCTTTATTTTTCGAGGATTGTCACATTAAGAGTGTTATCTGTTCATATTCACAATTGATGTAATGTGCATTGATTTTTCATTCTTCTTTTTTTAAAGGTAACACAGGAGATCTCAGCTGCTATTGAAGCTGAAACCAGGCAGCAGTCAGAATGCCAGTTATGGACCCTGGTACGCAAACCCCGACTCACAGCCAGCCGATTCCGTGAGATATGCCATGTTTGTGGGGAGTCTTCTGCCAAAGCCTTGGCTTCTCGCATCCTGAGGGGAACTCCTCAGACTGCTGCCATGAAACGAGGTTTGGACCTGGAATCTCCTAGACCAAATGTGTAAAAATGTTTTTTGATTGGTTTCAAAATGTTTGTTTTGTATTTTTATGTAAAAAAGTTTAATGTAAAAGGTGAACACATTTACAGTAAAGCGTTGCAATGTTTGTGGACTGTGGTGTGAGCAATTTTCAAACATACTGATGAATACTGATGAACTTGAATACTGATCTCATGTTCTTATGAGAATGACACTTTTGTGAATGATGTCACAAGTGTTACGCTCGACCTAGGGAGCCGAGCCTAACATAAATAACCGACACCCAACACGGTGTAAGTTGAGTAACAAAAAAACAATTTATTTACAACACGAGTGATAAGTGCAATTATGTACAGTGAAATAGGTGCTCTATATACAAGTGTGAAGCGTGGCTTCAGGGTGAGCTCAGGCCTAAAACAACAAACAAAACACAGATCTAAACTCCGGGGTCCAAATCTATCTAAGCCCTATCAAAAAGAAAAGAAACAAAAGACAAGTGCTGAACCTAACTCCCTAACCTAATCAAAAACAGGAGAAAACTGGTATAAAGAAAAAGGCAGCTCACCCCTACTGCTTCCCTAACCTCAAACACTCTTGCTCTGGTTTTACCCAGAGCACACGCACACTCACAGACACTCTCGCACTCGGGCTCACAAACACACTCTAACAAATTTCTAATGTTCACAGTACAACGATGCTCTCAGAATTTGGTGAATGCTGGCACGTTAGCGATCCACCACGTCCTCTGGTATTGCGGACTCTTGTAGTCCCCGCTTCCTAGAACAGCCAATCCCTCACTGCCACAGCAGGGATGCGGACCCAATGGCGTGCGAGAGCCATGCGATCCTCTGGGGAGACAGGAGCTCTCACTCTGTACAAAAAAAACCCCCACACACATACACACCTACTAAGGAATGACGGCGCGAGCCGTATCACAAGATTAAAATTAAATATTGATGTTTATACAAGGACACTGAATCAGTGATTTATAAACTTGTGAACATTGGTCATGTAGTTGCTAAGTTCAAACACCTTAGAATCAAAGTACCCATTTACTGAATAATACATTCTTGTTTTTGTGTTTTTACTTTATTTTAGTCATCCTCACCCCACCTAGAATTAAAGCCAAACAGCAGTTAATTTTTTGTACAAACAGTATTTAATTTTCAAAACAGCATTTCATTTTTAAAAATTAGTTCACTTAACATTTACATGCAACCATTTACAGTACACAGGGCCGCAGCTGTACAGCCACTTGCAGTAAGATAGGATCCAAGATAGGAAGCCTCAGACTGGTTTGTCCCCTTGATCCTATCATCACAGATTCTATCATAGAGAGTGGAACAAGCCCATCCCAAATGTGGTATTCCTTCACCCTGCGTATGGCCCTTTCCAGTAGGATCCTCAGACGAGCAATAGCCTGGGTTTTCTGAGTGTCTTCCTTGCTGAGCTGAGTGGACTTTTTTAATGGAGGGATGATGAGTTTTACCCCCACCTCTGACAGCATCTTTTCAATCAGGAAGCCCTTGTCAGCCATTACCTCATCCCCTGGCTGGAGTAGCTGTAGAAGGTGTGATCTCTTTGTTATTTCAATGTCTGAAACAGAGCCAGTGTACAGTGTAGAAACAAATGTGATAACACCACATGGCACAACACCAATCAGACCTTTGAAGGTGGTGTGATTTTTGTAGCTTGAGAATGTCTCCGACTGTAATGAGAGGGAAGATGCCGTTTCACAGCAGATCTCACTGCAGTCTATGATGACTCTGAGCTGAGGACAGTAGAGCCTGAACTTGTCAGGCATTGTGGCCTGCACTTGCTCTCGTCATCCATGATGGTAGTGATCCCAGAACCTGGTAGAGGTAGCTTGTCCACGTTAGAATGATGCGACTAACAGTCGACACACTGACCTCAAAGAGAGATGACAAGGTCTTCTCTTGAAGCCCAGCTGCTACACGACAGAGGAACATGAACAGTTCATCTATCAGTTCAAGCTTTCGCTGTGGGCTAGGCATCACTTACGCTGCTCGCTGTGCTTTAGACCAATAGACAAGCCTCAATGCAGAGGGGTAAACAGACTCCCAAAACACAGTGAAGACCTTCTTGGAGCTGAATCTCGTGTAGTAACGGTAGTCCTCATCTGTGACACAGAACCTAGAAATCAGTGGCTGCTGATTCTTCAGTGTCAGCTGCCGGATTTCGTGTTCCAGTGTAGCCACTTGCACCTTCAACTGCTGAATCATCCTAGCAGCACTGTCCATTTTACCTTTAGAGGACAAAAGAGCATACACCTTATTTGGAATCACTTTTCCGTTTTCAGTTTGTACTCATAACTGGATGATATCAATGAGCTTAACAGAAACTCTTAACTTTTATGAGGTGAAGAAACACAATATTTAGAGTTACAAGGTAATGTGTCTATTGCCATAACTTGTCAGATATTGCATGACCCTGTGCCATTTAGGTTGGCAGCATGAAGATAATGATATGACTTACACATATCTCAGTTTTCTGTAAGAAAGAAGGAATGGGCTCAAGTTTTTAAATACTGACCAGGAGAGGGATGGCAGGTGTAGTCATGGTCTGTTAGCACTGGATCTGGATGGGGTACATCCTCTGTGCTACTCTCTGGGACAGGCATCTCAGTGTCATCTGCCTCTGCAAGGTGTTTTCTTGCACGCTGATATGGTGACTCCCGAGCTTGTGAGCCTCTTCCTACAATAACAAATATGTTGATTGTCATCTGTGGTGGCAAAAATAATAACTGTCTCTTCAATGAAGAATTTAAAAAGAAGTCTTCACATGTCATCTGTCTTTCTTGAGTTTTAATAAGCATTCATGAATGGAGTCAGCAGAATGCAGCCTCTAAACAACACATTATCTGCCACTAAACTCATTCATTTCACCAATATTTTGTTATGATTCAGAGATGATTATCATCCAGGTCAGAGGTTAGTAGGTCAACCTACAGACCCCGAATGTTGATATCAGGTTACCTCGGACTCAGAGGGGAATAGCACTAGCATATCATAACAAAATATTGGTGAAATGAACGAGTTTCGTGGCAGATAATGTGTTATTTAGATGCTGCATTCCGCTGCCCTGTAGACTCGCATTATATGGATATATGCGGCTCTCGGCTGGATCTAATTTCGTCGGAACGACTTGTAATGACACCAAAGTTATCAGGGTGAGTGAATGACCGTATTTTATGCTAGAAATAAGGTCCAGATTGTAAAAAACGCCAATTCCCCTGTGTTAACATAGCCCTCTTACCTTTGCCCCAGTCATTCGACAGGAATCTAGATGGCACTGCTCCTTTCTTCAGCTTATTTCGCCCACTGGCAGAAACATATGTCTCCTCTGGTGTAAAGTGCTGACTGCAGACATAAGTGCTACCACGAAGGATTTTAAAAGTTGGCCCCTCATCTCTCCTTATTGCCCTCACCCAACAGGCACGAAGCTCAGCGTCAGCTGGGAAGTCATGGAAACTGAGATACAGGAAATTCTTCTTGTTGTTGGAACAGCCTGGGACACTGCAGTAGCAGTGTCTTGGTGACTGTGCCATATAGTATGCCGTTGAGAGATGGACACAAGGAAAACGGAGAGGAAAAAAAAGATGAATTATAAGTTGTCTGACGTCACTGTGAAAAGGGCCTATCGAGTTTAGTCAGCACGTGAGAACTCGTCTGACACGGAGAGTCTCCTGTTGTGTGCTACATGTGTGAAATAACAACTATAGTCTGGACTTTGTCTGCAGTGTATCTGTGTAAATGGCTTCATTCAGCGTCTCTCCCTCCCCTCTGGCACCGCAAGTTACCATGGTTACAGGAACGCCCTGAAACTTTATAATGATGACCAATAAGAAGTTTTTGGTTAGTTTGACTGTACAGAATCATGAATGTAGCCTGATTGTTGCTCAATGCTGAAATCTTGTATTATAACATATAGAACAAAGCCTCAGAGCTTCTTTGATTATTAACAGTATGTTAGTGATGACAGAAAGGTGATAGCTCGCCATCAGACTGACAAGGCTGCAAAAGTTGCTGTTTGTATGATGTATTTTTCTGTTAAACGATAAGAGGCTCACTTTAAACAATATTATTAATAATAATAATTAATGATAATGATGATGAGAAGAAGAAGTAGAAAAATAGTGTACTGAAAAATTCTGTAGATGGTTGATTATTTGAAAGAGTAAAACCTGAGAGAAGCTTGGCAAAAAAAAGGCACAGATTGATTTCATAGATTGAAAATTACATTGAAAAGACAAAACATTTTAAGTGTGAATAGAACAGCTGTTCAGAGCATCCTCCTGTAAAACACTGTTGGTCAAATATTTAAACTTTTTTTAAACGCTTGTAATCAGATGTGATGTGAGTGTTAATTATCTAACATTAATGTTTTATGTAATCGTATAAGACAAGTAACATTAGACAGGGAGGAGCAGTGGAACAAAGTGAAGGAGAGCAGAGTATACAGCAGGGGGAGAGCCGAGTGAAGGAGCAGGAGAGCAAAGTGATGGTGCAAGAGAGAGAGATGAGAGTAGAGGAGAAAAACCTAAAGGGAAGCACAGGCTATCAGGCTGGGACCCTAAATGGGTTGAAAAAACATAGCTGGTTCCACTCTTGGCTCTTCTAGAGCTCTTCTATAAAAAACCCAGAAAAATTCATTGTTCTGAGCCTGGGTGCAAACTTTGCCACTGATTCTACAGCCCCATCAAGAAATTATTATTAATTGTTTTTATTTTTTTATTTTATTGTTGTATTTTTTAAATTATTTTTTATTTTTACATTCAGCCTTTAAAAAGCCATTTTCAACTGGCCATTCAATAAAAAGGGAGATTATGCTGGGCATAAAAGTAAAATCTGCAGTCAAGTTTCATTTGTTTACGCTGCCACGGCTCCCCGGAGAGCCTGCCCCGCTGTTGAAAAATATCCTAGAGGAAACACTGACAGTATGTCTAATAAGAAAAATAAAAAAAATAGCTTTAAATAAAAATGACTGAAAAGATTTATATTATATTCGTGTGGTGCTAAACCTAGCACCAATAACTATTATGGCGTTTACATTTCACACATTATGAGGATGCCATATTCAAATGATATGCATACGTATACACACATACCCACATGGGCTACATGCGTACACAGAAAGAAACAAAATAAAATAGAAGAGAGGAATAAAGTCTGTGTATTGTAGCTTAAACACCAGGCACTAAGCGTCCATGAAATGTCAATATTCCCTAGGAGCCTCATTGTTGTGGGCATTGTAAAAAAGGAAAGTGAATAAACATAAACATGGGAAAAAAGCCTGGTGTTCAGGCCTTTCACATTTGGACTCACCAGATGGTTATTAACATCTAGTCTCCATCGTCCAGTTGGTTAAATCAACTTACAGTGTCCTTGGGCTTCAAGTTCTTTTTAATATATTCTCAAACTGCCTCTCCTGACCAGTTGAGTTGGTGATGCGGAGCACTGCGGGGAACCAGACACCAAACTTGACATTCTGGCAGCTTCGGAGTAGACGCTTAGCTTCGGCAAAGGCCACCCTCTTCTTCGTCACCATCATCGTGTAGTCTGGTAATATGCTCACTCTCTTTAGCGATACTCGCAGTGGGCCACTGTCCCTCACACGATTCAAAACCTTCTTTCATCCCGACCAGACGCGCACTAAATCGGCGCTGTCCCCCATCAATTTCTTCCACTTTCTGGTGGAGTGAGGAGACTTCGACCTCGTTTTCAGTAGCAGCGGACCTATCCAAGTATGTATTCAGGCCGGACTCCAACTCGCTCAGGCGGGTCTCCTGCTTCGCCACGTCTTCCCGGAGCGCGTCTATCTTAGTGTTCAAGTCAGCTGTACTTGAGTCTATCCGTGCCCAAATCCTGTTTTCGCTGCTTGCAATGGCAGCCATGACAGCAGATAGGTCTGTAGTCCCCTCATCTGAAGATTCCTCATTTGTGGACGTGGTTTCAGCGGGGTCCGAGGCTTTAGCAGAGGCTTCTTTCTTGTAGCATTTTCCTTTAGGCATTTTGTCGTTTAGTTGTATGTTATGAAAAGATGAAGCTGTCAGTATGATGCACTGGTGTTGTTCAGTTGTCAGAGATGGACACGGTCCGTCTGAAGTTGTTTTATAAAAGTATTATTTTTAAAAAAGGTTCGCTCCGGTCAGGAGCTCTGTACAAACACGTCCTCACATATCGCTGCTCGCTAGTGCACCCTCGGAACACTTTTTTATGAGTTAAAGATACAACCTTGGCCACATTAGTCTCAAAGTCTTATATTTGATCCTCAACTGAAGTTTAAACACCATGTCAAAACAATTGGTTAAATCCTGTTTCTTTCAACAGATGAACATTGCAAAACTCAGACCATTATCATCAGCTTCTGGCTCAAACGTAGCAACCATGCATTCATCTTTTCCTGTCTGGATTTCTGCAATTCCCTTTTTACTTGCCTTTATCAACGTGCCCTGGCACGGCTTCAGCTTGTTGAAAATGCAGCAGCTAGGCTCTTTTTTAGGACTGGTCAGAGCTCTCAAGTCAAGTTCAAGTTCACATTTTTTAGTTACTAATAAGACACTGCTTACATTTCCGAGCTGAGAAGTCAGTCAGTGATGTAAGGGGTCAACCTTACATCACTGACTGACTTCTCAGCTCATCCAAGGAGAACCTCTGGGTTATTTCATGTGCTAAACTTAAAACCAAACTGGAACAATCAGATCAGATGAGTCTGTGGACTGTTTGAAAAAACACTGTGACATCCACACTTGCTCTGTGTGGTTGTGGCTCTCTCTTTGACTGTTGCCTCTGTTCTGTGCTCGGCATTTGTCATTCCTCTTGTACATCATTTTTCGTTTTGATTTACTCCATATTGTTGTTGATGTAAAGCACATTTAGAAAAGTGCTACATGAATAAAGTTGTACTTACAAGTGTTGACTGTCATCATGTCAGTCATTGTTCTCTTATTAAGTGATCATTAAAGTTTTGTAGTCTCTTTAAGTCAACAGAGTCAATATGGAGCAAGATGCCACTTTTTGCTTTACATCTGATCACTTCTGTCAGTACAGAGCTGTAAAGCAGGAGTTGCCTGGAGGGTGGGTGGTTTAGATGTTATAAACTCAAAAAGATCCTTATAAACATAAATCTAGATTTTTAAAGTGATATTTTTGCAGAATCACTGGAAGTTTTTGCCTTACATTGTCTAAGGCGCACCTGTAATCTCCCTCTCTGTATGCACATTATAATTAAACAGACATAATGAATGACATCATTTTCTGATTTAAAACAAACATGATTTTTATTTGAACATTATGACAGCAGAAAGTTCTAAAACCTCACCACAGGTTTGTTTCAATAGTTCTCTCTTTGA
Organism: Pagrus pagrus; assembly: GCF_965226575.1. Taxonomy (NCBI): domain Eukaryota; kingdom Metazoa; phylum Chordata; class Actinopteri; order Spariformes; family Sparidae; genus Pagrus; species Pagrus pagrus. The sequence continues at coordinate 29,819,167 of NC_140200.1, read as the reverse complement.
TAACTGGTACATTGCCCTTTGGTCATTTATGTAAAATCTGCTTTAGAAAGCAGTCTGACAGCCTGCATTCATCTCCAGCATTAACAAAATACTGAAATTCAGGAGCAGATTTTTAACCAACAGCAGCACAATAACCTGCAAAATGCTGTCGAAAGAGACACAAAACTATAAATTGCATCTGTTGTCTTTCCTCTCATGAACATCAAGGTGCCCCTTGATTCTCCAGTGACGCCAGACCCTGTCCTGTTTATACAAGGATATTAGACGTAAGATATTTACTTTGATTTTCTGCGGAAAGTTTTATACTATTCAGTGTCACCTTTCACACAACACACAGCATGGAGACACCTCTTAAACTGGGAGTGTTGGAGCTAAAAGGGGACTGTCACTGTCAACAGCAGCTCAGAGGCAGCTGTCACTGTGGACACGGTTGGCTGCAACTCCTGTACAACCTCCGTCAGCTGAACCAATCATCACTGACAGGTGGAGCAGAGCAGTGGCATGCTGTCAATACAGCCAGCTGCAGGGCAACAACACACTGCTTATTTTAGATACCTTGAATGAACTGATTTATACCATTTAAATCTTAAATCTCAGGGTACCACTTAAAAGTCTCCCTTTTTAAAGGGGGGGCTCAGTGGTTGAGAAGGAAGATGGCCGTAGAGTGACCCACCAGGATTTCCCCCAGTCTGACTGTGTGTGGGTCCCTGGAGGCAGGTGAGAGTGCAAAGGTAACCCTCAGGTGATGCAGTTTATTTAGGCTCATGATAGATCATCCAGAGAACCTAATACAGAAGAAAAGAAAAACAGTGTCACACCAAACAGTAAAATGCAGAAGTGCCGCTACTGCTATTTGCTATCATTTAATTTATACCGTTAAAGTCACGTGACGCGATGCGAGAAGAAGCCACGGAGTAGGGAGCTCCACACTGCATCGCTACCTTTATCCTTTAAAACATTTCCACCAGAGATATTGTCACTCAATATACTTGTTCTAAGTTAAAAGGGGTGCAAAACATGTCGAAACTTTCTAAGTCCTCGGCCTGTGGAGATATTAAAAAGCATCTACGGTCGTACGCGGCCGACGCCATGATGCAAGATCAAGACGGAGCTAACGAGTCTGAGCAGCCACAAGCTAACGACATAGCTCAAGAGCTCAGTAACATCTACTCAACACTAACAAAGATGTCTGAAGATCTGGGTGGACTGGCAGAAATACGCCGCACTACTGCGTCGATGGAGACTAAACCGTTCGAGACGCAACAATGTTCGCTTAGTCGGCTTCCTGGAGGGCAAAGAGGAAGGAGACGTGGTGAGATTTCTGGAGGAGCTGTTGCCAAATCTGCTGAACATAGAGGGGAGACGAGAGATTGAATGGGCACACCAGCTCGCTGGCCAGCGATCCATGCCAGGAGACCGACCCATACCAATACTGGCCAGGTTTTCGAGATCGTCAGACCGGGATGCAGTGTTGCGAGCAGCGAGGAACAAAGGCAAGCTGACCTGGGGAAACACTACTGTTATGCTTTTCCCCGATTTCTCCAGAGCCACCCAGATGAAGTGCAACAAATTCAAGGAGTGCAAGAAAAAACTGCATGAACGGGGGGTGAGTTTCAGGATGCGGTTCCCGGCTAAGCTGAGAATCGAGACCGGCGAGGGTGAGAGGGTTTTTGATTGCCCCCGGAGAGCCATGGCTTTCATAGACGCTATGCAGTGAGTACTGATGGACTGATTTGTTTTCATTTTCATCCTTATGCACCCAAAAGTTATATAAAGACACTGGTGTAGACTCTTTTTTTTTTTTTTTACAGTAGCAGTGCCAGGAAGCACAACGAGTGGAGCCTCGCGGACCTGACACGGACCGTCGGACCTCTGTTGGAGGGACTTCTGTTGGGGTTCAAATGTGCAAAGTTCAGGTTCAGTTGCACACTCTTTGTTTTGTTAGTTTTATGGGGATGTTTGTGTTCAGTCACCACCACTGTGTGTGTGTGTTGGCCTGACACCCCTTATCTGGGGTATAGGCCATTGACAAGGGACCTCCAGAGCACTCGGTCACTGGCTTTCTTTTCGATCTGCGACCAGTTGTATCACATCTTTTTGGTGTCAGCCTGGAGATCTCTCCACCAAGTATTTTTGGGCCGGCCTCTATTTCTCCTCCCTTGTGGGTTCCAAGTTAGAGCCTGTCTGGTGATGTTAGATGCTGGTTTCCGAAGTGTGTGTCCTATCCAGTTCCATCTTCTTCGTCCTATTTCGTCCATAGCTGGTGTTTGGTTCGTCCTTGCCCACATATCCTGGTTCGTAATCTTGTCTGGCCAGTAGATCTTCAGAATTTTTCTTAAGCAGCTGTTGATGAAGATTTGCACTTTACTGATTGTGGTTTTCAACATTCTCCAGGTCTCGGCTCCATAGAACAGGACAGATTTTACGTTGGAGTTGAAGAATTCTTATTTTAGTTACTTCTTTTATCTCTCTGGAGCGCCAGATGTTTTTGAGTTGAAGGAAGGCGGCTCTGGCCTTACCTATTCTTGCTTTACATCGGCCTCTGTTCCTCCCTTGTTATCGATCACACTCCCCAGTGAAGTGAAGGACTCTACTTCCTCCAGCGTGTCATCTTTGATCTTGATTTGTTCTGTACTCGTGGTGTTCATCCTCATGTACTGTGTTTTTCCTTTATGGATATGGAGTCCGACCTGTGCTGACATGTCTGCAAGTATGTTGGTCTTTTCTTGCATCTGCTGGTGGCTGTGTGACATCAGCGCCAGGTCATCTGCAAAATCCAGGTCCTCTAGCTGGGTCCACAGGGTCCACTGGATTCCGTTTTTCCTTTGATGCATTGTATTTCTCATTATCCAGTCGATGGCTATTAGAAAAAGGAATGGCGATAGTAAGCAGCCTTGCCTGACCCCAGTCTTGATCTCCACTGGGTTGGTGGTCTGACCTTCATGTATCACCCTGCAGGTCATCCCAGCGTAGCTATTCTTAATGATGTTCACCAGCTTGGTGGGAACTCCATGATGTCTCAACAGTTTCCAAATAGTCTCCCTGTGCATGCTATCAAACGCTTTTTCATAGTCAACAAAGTTGACATACAGTGGTGAGTTCCACTCCAAGGATTGCTCGATGATAATACGGAGGGTAGCAATCTGGTCCACACATGATCGATTTTTCCTGAATCCTGCTTGTTTGTCTCATTTGTTGGTCTACGGCATCTTGCATTCTATCTAGGATGACTCTATTCAGTACTTTCCCCGGCACTGAGAGTAGGGTGATGCCTCTGTAATTGGAACAGTTTCCCAGGTCTCCTTTCTCCGGAAGCTTGTTGATTAGGCCCTCCTTCCAATCTGATGGTAGTTCCTCTTCCTGCCATATCTTCCTGAAGAGTGGGTATAGAAGCTCCACAGTAGTACCCAGATCCGCTTTTAATGCTTCAGCTGGTATGTTGTGTGGCCCCGCTGCTTTGCCGTTCTTCAACTTCTGTACAGCTTTCCGAATCTCCTCTCTACTTGGAGTGTCACATTTTATAGGGAGGTCAGTTTCTGCTGGTTCAATATTAGGGGGGTTTGTTGGTGGGGGCCTATTCAGCAGTTCTTCAAAGTGTTCTGCCCAGCGTTTAAAGGATAACTACCGTTTTTTACAACCTGGACCTTATTTCTAGCAAAATATATGATCATGTACTCACCCAGATAACTTTGGTGTCATTTGGCGTCGTTCGGACGAAATTAGATCCAGTGTAGTGCCGATATATCCATATAATGCGAGTGACGGGGCACCGAAGGGCAGCCTTTATGAGCATTATCTGCCACGAAACGAGTTCATTTCACCAATATTTTGTTACGATACGCTAGTGCTATTCCCCTCTGAGTCCGGGCTCGTCTATTGTCAACATCCGGGGTCTGTAGGTTGACCTACTACCTCTGACCTGGAGGATGTCGTCTATGAGCTGCGCGCGCATCCGCGACAGCCCGGCTTGTTTACCTGTAGCTGCTACTGCTAGTTTAAACCCGGATGTTGATAACGGACGAGCCCGGACTCAGAGGGGAATAGCACTAGCGTATCATGACAAAATATTAATGAAATGAACTAGTTTCGTGGCAGATAATGCGTTATATAGAGGCTGTGTGTCGCTGCCCCGTCACTCGCACTATATGGATATATCGGCGCAACACTGGATCTAATTTTGTCCGAACGACGCCGAATGACACCAAAGTTATCTGGGTGAGTACATGATCATATATTTTGCTAGAAATAAGGTCCAGGTTGTAAAAAAGTTATCCTTTAAGTTGGTCTTCTTTTGTTTTAATGGTTTTACCTTCCTTATCCTTAACTGGTCTTTGTGGCTTTGTGCTGTATTTGCCAGACAGCTTTCTAGTGGTATCATATAACTGCTTCAGGTTCCCATTCCTTGCTGCCTCCTCTGCCTCATCCGCTAGGCTGCTGATGTATGTCCGCTTATCCATCTTAATGCTCTTCTTCATGATTTTGTTCATCCTGGTGTACTCTTCCTGTGCCTTTGCTTTTGAAGACCTTGTACAGGTGTTATTCACTGCTGCTTTCTTCTCTTTCCTTACTTTGATGTTTAGCAAGGTAACTGGAGATATCCATTCCTTTTGTTGTGGCCTCTTGTATCCGACCACCTCTTCACATGTTGATGTTATTGCACATTTAATATGTTGCCACTGGCTGTCAATGTTGGTTTCGTCCTCTAGTATGTCCTGTAGGGCTTCAAACCTATTGGAGAGTTTCTCTCTGTATTGCTCCTGGATTCCTGTCTCTCTCAGTAGGTTCACGTTGTATTTCTTCCTGTTTCCCGTTTCTTCCATCCTGTTCTTCTTGAGTTTGAGTTTGAGCTTAGCAGTTAGCAGGTGATGGTCTGATGCTACATCTGCTCCTCTTTTTACTCTCACATCGTATAGTGATCTTCTGAACTGTTTGCTTATACAGATGTGGTCTATTTGGTTCTCCGTTTTGTGGTCTGGTGATACCCATGTTGCTTTGTGAATATTCTTGTGGGGGAAGATGCTGCCTCCGATTACAAGTTTGTTGAATGCACAGATGTTAACAAACTTCTCTCCATTTTCATTTATTTCCCCCAGTCCTTGTGTTCCCATCACATCTTCATATCCGGTATTATCATGTCCTATCTTCGCATTAAAAACTCCCATAAGGATGTTGACATCTTTCTCTGGGTATGTATTTACGATGGTCTGTAGTCTTTCATAGAACTCTTCTTTTACTTCTTCCTCGCTGTCATTTGTTGGTGCATAGCACTGAATTATGTTCATCTTCTTCTTCTGATGTGTTGTCCTGAATGATGCTATGATGATTCTTGGACCGTGAGCCTCCCATCCTATAAGTGCTCTCTGTGCTGGTCTTGATAGCATGAGTGCGACCCCTTCAGTGTGTGGGGCGTCATCCTCTTCATGGCCAGAATAGAGCAGCATCTCTCCACTCATCAGCCATTTCTGCCCTGCTTGTGTCCACCTTGCCTCGCTGATTCCTAATAGTGCTAGGTTGTAGTTTTTCATCTCTGCTGCTATTTGGGTAGTTTTCCCCGCTTGGAACATAGTCCTTACATTCCATGTTCCAATTATGGTGCTCCTCCTGGTTGAGAGAAGGGTAGTCAGTCCTGAGGCTTCCAGGAACTCCTGGCTTTCACCACACAACGTCATATGTCTTCTGACTGAAGAACCTCCCTCTCCCCGGACTAGACTCTGTTTTGGTTCCCTTTTCGATGTTTCTGTAGCAATACTTTTTACGTGACCGGGCCGCTGACCCTGTGCACAACCCTCAGGCCATTGCTGGCTTTTTGGGAAGGTGGAGTTGTTAATTGGAGTTTTAATTTGTCTCTCCACTTGGAATGTAAATGGGCTGGGGAATCACATTAAGAGAAAAAAGGTCATGACCATGCTTAAGAATAAAAACTATGATGTGGTGTTTCTCCAAGAAACAAACATGTCAAAAGAGGAGTCTGAGAAGCTCTGTGCAGGATGGGTTGGACATGTTTTTTATGGCATAGGCTCTAGCAAAAGCAAAGGTGTTATAATCTTAGTTAGTAAACATTTACAGTTTAAAGGTCTCAAGCAAATTAAGGATAATTCAGGAAGAATGATTATTGTACTGGCTGAAATACAGTCGCAGAATCTAATCTTGGCCAACATATACGCACCTAATTTGGATGATCAAAATTTTTTTATTGATCTTGAAAGGAAGTTAAAAACCGCTGGGAATCATGTGGTTGTTCTGGGAGGAGATTTTAATCTTTTAATGGATCCAGCTCTTGACCACAGTGGGGTAGTGTTGCGTAAAGTGACATTGCAGAGAATTTGCAAATCTTTGGGATTAATAGATATCTGGAGGATCATGAACCCCTCTGGTAGGGACTACACATTTCTCTCACCAGTACACAAGACCTATAGCCGAATAGATTTTTTTCTAATATCTAAAGCACTCACCTCCTCTGCTATGGGTTGTGAAATAGGGAATATTCTTATTTCTGACCATGCTTGGGTTGGCCTGGACCTGCTACCCCAGAGCGAGAGAAGAAAGTCTTATAGATGGCGTCTGAACTCTTGACTTCTACAGGACCCAGTAAATGTAGCGTGGTTAAGAACAGAAATAAATAATTATTTGGAGACAAATTGGCAATCTGTATCATCCGCGGGTGTTGCGTGGGAGGCCTTAAAGGCTGTGATTAGGGGACGTATTATCCAACACACGTCATACCATAAGAAAATTAAAACACGGGAGTTGCTAGAATTGGAAAATGTAATTAAACAGGCTGAAACAGAGTTGAAGCAACAAATGACACAAGACGGCATGAGAAAACTGACAAAGTTAAAATATCAGTATAATAACCCAAAAGGTTGAATTTAATCTATTTCGGGCTAGACAAACATATTTTGAGTCAGGAGATAAAGCAGGAAAGTTGCTTGCCAGTTATATAAAACAGAGTGAGCTGGCCTCCACTATTCCTGCTGTTAGGTCGCCGGCTGGGGACCTGCTTACTGGGACTGTAGATATTAATCAGGCCTTTAAAGAATTTTATAGTAATCTATATAGTGCAACATCTAGCTCAAGTGAAGAAGAAATTCATAAGTTTATAGAACCACTTGGACTTCCAAAATTGACAGATGAACAGAGGGACTTGTTAGTTTTAGATATTACTATTGAGGAGATTAAAGGGGTAATCAAGGCTTTACCTTTAAGTAAAGCACCTGGGCCCGACGGCTTTACTGGGGAATTTTTTAAGAGCTTTGCGACAGAGCTAGCTTCACCTTTACTAGAGGTGTATAAGGAGGCACTGGAGAGGGGTATACTACCACCAACTTTGAGACAGGCCCTTATTAGTCTAGTTCCTAAGAAAGGTAAAGATTTGAATGAATGCAAGAATTACCGTCCTATTTCATTAATGCAAATAGATGTTAAGATAATCTCGAAAATTTTAGCAAACCGATTAGACAGTGTAATTACGTCATTGGTCCATACTGACCAAGTGGGATTTATTTGTGGTCGTAACTCCTCAGATAATATTAGACGCCTTATTGATGTTATGTGGTCAGTGGCTGACGCCCAGTCCCCAGTTGCAGCAATCTCGTTGGATGCCGAAAAGGCGTTGGACATGGTGGAATGGGGGTATCTATTCAAAATTTTAGAAGAGTTTGGATTTGGTATTTAGAAAATGGCTTCCTGCATTATATAAGCACCCAGAAGCAGTAGTGCAGACTAATGGGCTTGTCTCTGATTATTTTATGTTGGGTAGAGGAACCAGGCAGGGTTCGCCCCTTTCTCCTTTGCTTTTCTGTTTAGCTATTGAGCCTCTTGCAGCAGCTGTTCGTGGGCGACTGATTTCCCGGGTGTCACTAGGTGGGAGGGTACATAAATTGATGCTCTATGCTGATGACATTGTATTACTGGTGTCCGACCCCAGCAGATCTGTACCATGTCTTCTTAGTATCATAAATTCATTTTCGAAATTCTCTGGCTACAGGGTGAACTGGTCCAAGTCTGAGGCACTCCCCCTAACGGCTTATTGCCCCTCCACTGCCTTCCATCCAGGGGCATTTCAGTGGCCTCAACAAGGTATCATGTATTTGGGTATCTGATTTCCTAGACAGCTGAAAGATTTGGTCAAAGTCAATTTTGACCCATTATTACAGAAAATTTCTTGTGATGTTGAGAGATGGGCAACTCTTAATTTATCTATGGCAGGTAAAGTTAACGTTATGAAAATGAACTGTGTTCCCAAACTTAATTATCTTATACAGTCCCTCCCCTTAGAAATTCCCCATTATTACTTTAAAAGGTTTGACAGGATATCCAAGATATTTATTTGGAATGGTAAACGCCCCCGTTTGAACCACAGCAAGTTACAAAGACCAGTTGATAGAGGTGGCTAAGGGCTGCCAAAGATATTGTTTTACTACTATGCTTTTAATCTAAGGCACCTGGCCCATTGGTCCCTCCCTCCCGAAAGGGCCCCCCCATGGTACTGTATGGAACAAGCTGTAGTGGCCCCTCTACCACCCATTCAAGTCTTGTCTACTAAATTAAGTAAAAAAGCAAAAACACATCCAATAATTTCTCATCTTAAATTAATTTGGACTAAGGTTGCTCGAATATTTAAATTTGATCCCTTTTTGAATGTCTCTTCAAGTATCTGGTTAAATCCTAAATTACGAATTGGTAAATTCCCCATTTATTGGAAAATATGGCGGGAGAATGGTGTGGTCACATTGGGTGATCTGTATTGTGATGGTTCCTTAAAATCTTTTGGGGACCTGGTGCGGCAGTTCAATATCCCTACGTCTCACTTTTTTAGGTACCTGCAACTTTGACATATGCTGGTTGGGATTTTTGGGTCCGCTGCGGCGGAGTTATGGAAAGGGGCACGAGGCAGCTGTCTATTATTCTATGATGATTCAGACTCTTGACAACGGGCCCATTTCAGCTTTACAGAAGACATGGGGAAGGGATCTTTCCATTCAGTGATGAAGATTGGAACAGAATTTGTAAAAGTGTTAGTTTCAAGGGATTTAAGAGTACGTCTTATTCAATTCAAAATTATACATCGTTTTTATTGGACTCCTTCCAGATTATTTAGATAAGGGTTATTACCCACGTGACATCAAATTGTTGGCAATGCAAATCTGAGGAAGGTAATTTAGTTCATGTTTTATGGTCATGTGAGAAAGTCCAGCAATACTGGATCAATATTTTTGATAATTTGTGTGAGATCACAGAGATACAAATGCCATTTAGCCCTAGATTATTTATTTTGGGTGATGATTCAGTTCTGGTAGGAGAGGATAAACATATCAAAAGTTATGTCCAAACCAGTATTATGATTGGTAGACAAGTACTTATTAGAGGATGGAAGATGGAGGGGGTGCCCTCTCTTCAAGAGTGGGCTGTGGAGATGGCACGAGTTACAGCATTTGAAAAAATGTCATATAAACAACTGGGTAGATTGGATCTATATGAAGCAAAGTAGGGCAAATACGTAAAATTTTTAAAGGGTTCCTGAAAGGGGTTATATGGTGGAGAGATGCAAGTTTTCATTATTGTGGGTAAAATTATTATTATTATTGTGGTAAATTGTGGGTACAGAATAGTGCTTCTTATTTGTTTGCATTTTATTCAGCTATTACTGTTTTTATTTTTTCATTTGTTTACCAATTATCTCTTTAATGTAGTGATTACTTTGTGTTGTATTGACCTTGTTTGGAGTCATTTTGTCTAATTTTGTATAGTTATTTTGAGTTTTGTCTACATTGGTGCAGGCTGTGTAGCTATAATAGCTGTACATGAAGGAGCACAGTGGTTGATGTTGGTAACCAGAAAGGGATCAGCATGGATGGTGGTGGCTTGGGAAGGGTTTGTTTGTTGGGGGAGGGGGGTTATTGTTACTATTGTATTGTTGAAATAATGAAAATAAAAATGTTAATCACAAAAAAATATATACCGTTAATTAACCATTAATAAGAACAAATTCAGGATTGCCATGTTGTGAAAAATCCTCCAGCTGTTGATTCATTAATTGTCAAGTCACTTATCAGGTGTCTGACTTTCTTTAATATCCATCAAGTCATTCATTGTAAATATTAATAATCAATTTTGGTCCAGGTGCTTTGAAAGACTTTTCCAGAAGGTCAGATCAGTCACTGGAGTCATCTACTGGATGAAGCAAAGAGCTAAAAGGGAAAGCACGAGTCCTGCCACTAGAGATTTATCACAACCTGGCAACCCAAAATGTGTTCTCATTATTGTCTTCTTACTTATCTACAAAGTGTTGGTAAATGCTTTATTAACTATATTTGAAGTCATTCATTACAGCTGATACAACATTGATGCACCAATGAGTGCCACATTACAAAGTTGCTCCAAGCACAATCTAGTTTTTTGTCTTAAACTTTGGTCTTACAAGCTCAGAACTTGACTCCAGACACTATTTTCGTACTTCCACATAGTTGGGGGACTCGCAAGAGATAGAATGGTCACAGTTGCAACAGAGTCAGATGTCGTTACTTAAGCCCCGTCCACACAGGAGGCTTTTTTCCCCTTTCCTGTTTGACACTAGTGAGCGCCATCATCAGGTCAAATTTTACTTTGTCCACTTTTTTAGTTTATGATCACATACCTGCACTGTAAGAAATGGCTGTGAAATCTACAGTTATTTACTGCAGTAAACACAGTAACATTACTGTGTATGATTTTTACAGTAGAATGCTGTAAAAATCATAAATATAATAAATAATAATAAAATTAAAATTATAATAATAAAAATAATAAAACCTTGTCCACGTGACAAAATCACAGTAGTTTAAGTATTACTGTATGAATCACAGTAGACAAAGGGTTACTGTAAAGAAAATCACAATAGCTAGTGTAGTACTGTAAATAGTAAAGTAAACTACTGTATTTTCCCTTTGTGTGTTTTAGATATTGATGACTCTTCTGTGGAACCATCTTCCTGTTTTGGTCCGGGAGGCGGACACCCTCTCTACCTTTAAGAGTAGACTTAAGACCTTCCTCTTCGATAGAGCTTATAGTTAGGGCTGCTCTTAGTTATGCTGCTATAGGCCTAGTCCGGGGGACAATGACACACTGAGCTTCTCTCTCCTCCCCTCTCCTCTCCTCTCCATCTGTATACATTATGCCTGTATACATGCCCCATCTCTGCATGTCACTGACTTACTTCTTCCCCGGAGTCCTTGTGCTTTCTAGTCCTACAGGCTCCCTTGGATCCTGGCCGCGCCCGGGTCGTGGATCGTGGATGCGCCCACTGCTATGGCCCTGCCTGATCGTGGATGCGCCCACTGCTATGGCCCTGCCTGATCGTGGATGCGCCTACTGCTATGGCCCTGCCTGATCGTGGATGCGCCTACTGCCATGACCCTGCCTAACACCCACCACTACTGTCGCTAATATTAGTCACATCTTTGTTACATACGTTACACTACTATTATCGTACTGCATTACTACATACCATCCTTACCATTAATCACTACTACTGTTATCACTAGTAATCACATTTCCATGTGCATTTCATCATTATTGCTGTAATACATCTTTATGTACTTTCACTCCTGTCAACCATCGCTTATAATCGAATACATTGTGATCTCGTTGATCTGCTCTGTATATGCGACATCTATTGCACGTCTGTCCGTCCTGGGAGAGGGATCCCTCCTCTGTGGCTCTCCCTGAGGTTTCTTCCGCATTTTTTTTTCCCTGTTAAAAGGGCCTTTTTTTGGGGGCAAGTTTTTCCTCACTCGAATCGAGGGTCGAAGGACAGAGGGTGTCGTCTCTGTACAGATTGTAAAGCCCTCTGAGGCAAACTGTGCTTTGTGAATTTGGGCTATACAAATAAAATTTGATTTGATTTGATTTGATTTGACAACTTCATGTTTCTACAATACAAAACTCAGGACTTTTTTTCCCTCCAGTGAAATATAGAACGGGCGCTGCCGGGTGCTATGGGGTCTAGAGGGGACTTTTATTTTGTATCAACGCTCGCTTCACTTTCAATTCATCCAATGAGGATCAAGAGAGTTCAACGGTCGTGCTTCAAATGGGCCAGTCACGTCATTGCAAAACAACCGCGAACACAGCACTAGTTCTGAGTTCTGACTCCATTAAGCTCTGTGACTTATTACGCTTACATTTCGGTTCGTTACACAAGGCTTTGTCTTGTGCTTATGTTTATTTTTGTTACGTTTGTGTGTGTTTACGTTGTCTGTGTTGATTTCTTTTACTTTTTGCCTGAGGAATTCAGCGAAAAGTCTCCGAGACAGCTCTTACCGAGAGTCTCCATAGCCATTACAGGTAGCTAGCTTATGTACTGTAGTGATAGCACTAACTGACCAGAGGGTCTTTTTTTAAACTTACTGAAACATTAGCCGAGACAGAGACCTGTTTAAAGCTTGCTCCTGGAGAGTTGTGCCGTTTTTTATTGTTTCGCTGCGCGGGAGAAGAGTTTTTTTTCCACCCTTGGCATCTGCGGGATTTTCCATCCCGTAATCGTGGTCCGCCACCAAACACATCGGAACTCCCAGAAAATCGGTAAGTACCATTACATGCAGCAAAAAAAAAATTGTTTTACACTCTGCCTCCTTGTCAGGCTGTGATGAACCACAGGTATCCAGCTAAGTATAATTAGTTAGCTTGCCATCAAAATGAACTACTCATGCAAGCACTGTAATTTCACCACTGCTTCAATCCCTGCATTTGTTCGTCATTTGAGGATTCACAGAAATCTAGCTAACTTTAGATTTCCATGTGGGGTAGCAGAATGCGTTGCCACTTTTGTGACACATGGCGCCGTTCAAATCCACATGTACCGCTTTCACAAGAAGACAGCTAAACGAGGACATGAAAGGCAAATTGATGGAGTTGATTTGGCTTGCACTGTTGAAGGTTGTAGCTTTGTGTCAGCAAATTTTTCAACCTTATGTGAACATCTAAATTGGCATATTAAAGATGGCAAAAAAGTGTCATGCCCCTATACTAACTGTTCAAAGTATTTTCGTGTCTGTTCATCCTTTGCTTCCCACTTGAACCGGAAACACAAAAAGATCTCTAACGTTAGTTCTCCATGTAGTAGCCAAACTTCTACCAGTGCTACTAACGTCACAAGTGCCTGCATGAATCCGTCATCAGACCATGAACTAGGTCACACTTTTGAGACAATCTTTGATGATGATAATGATAACACAAATGATGAGGTGGACACAGATGGTTTTGTGAACAATCTGGCCATGTTTTATCTCCGAATGCAGGCTAAAATGCTGTTACCAGCCAGTACAATTCAGACCTTAATAGAGGAAATACAAGAGGTGCACACCACTGGTTTGACTCATGTTTTGTCTAGGATGCATGAAGAGTTAACAAAGCTGAATGTGCCTGAAAGTGACATTAAGAGGCTTCTTGATGATCTCTCAAAAGATAAAATGTGCAACGAAGGAGTGTTTAGAACAGATCAAACCCGTAAAACCTTCTTTAAGAGCAGATTTAACTATGTTGAGCCTGTTAAGACTTACTTGGGCATTGATGCTAAAGGCAAAGAGAGGTTCTATCAGTATGTGCCCATCAAGGATACAATCAAATCACTCCTCACTCAGAGCTCTGTTAAAGAGCAGTATGCTAAAGCTGACACAGAAACAACTCCTGATGTTCTGGAAGACGTGACAGATGGTAGAAACATTAAAGAAAACATACTTTTACGAGAATCACCATCTTCATTGTCTGTCATCTTGTATCAGGACTCATTTGAAGTTGCGAACCCGCTGGGCTCAGTCAGAAAAAAACACAAAATATTGGCGATGTACATGACACTTGCAGAGATTGCCCCACACAACAGGTCTTCCATTGATCCAATGCAACTTGTTATGTTGTGCAGAGAGGAGGATTTCCGTTTTTTCGGACAAGAAAAAGTGTTCTCCACTTTAGTCAATGACCTACAACAAATGGAGGAAAATTGAATATGGTGATGGGGGAGACGGTAAAAGGCTCTGTGATTGCCATTACTGGAGATAATCTGGGGTCACACAGTATTGGTGGGTTTACTGAAAACTTCAGTAAAAGCACACATTTTTGCCAGTACTGTGTCATAGACAGAGAATCTTTTCAGACAGATCCCACCAAATCTGGTCCTAAAAGAACTATAGAGAGTTACAAAAACAGTGTGGCACAGATAGCCTCAAACCAGGAAATGACCAATTGAATAAAGTTTGACTCAGTTTTCAATCAGCTGAAATATTATCATGTTTGCCAGCCAGGACTTCCTCCATGTCTGGGTTATGACCTCTTTGAAGGGGTTGTTTCAGTTGATCTTGCTATGTACATTAAACAGTGAAAGTGGGCAAGCACTTTACCTATGGTCAACTGAATCAGACTATATCACAGTTCACATACCTAGGCAGTGATGCAAATAACAAGCCATGTGAGGTAAAATCTGATGGGGAAAAGCTGGGAGGGCATGCTGCTCAGAACTGGTGCCTCTTACGTCTCTTTCCTATTCTGGTTGGAGACAGGATCAACAATCCACTTGATGACAAGGTGTGGCAGTTGTGTTTAAAGCTCAGAGAAATTGTGGATTTGATATGTGCACCTAAGATCCATACCAACCAAGTAGCATATCTTAAGATTCTTATTGAGGAATACATCCAGCTAAGAACTACCACATTCCCAGAAATGACACTAAAAGCCAAACACCACTATCTTGTCCATTGCCCAGAACTCATTCTTCGGTTTGGTCCCCTCATTAGGTTGCTTCGAAAGCAAGCACTCATATTTTAAGCAATGTACAAGGAAACTTCACAATTTTAAACCTCTGCAGTACCTTAGCAGAACGACACCAGTTGCTACAAGCATATTTACATGCTGGTAGCTTATTTCCACCAATTCTGCAAATGGGCTAACCAAGTAAATTTGATGACCAACTGTACCAGATTGGCATTCAGAGAGCTGTCAGTCTCAAGGGTCTCTGCCCAGAACACACTATTAAAACACCCTCTGTCACTTTCAAAGGCACTCTGTACAAAAGAGGCATGACTGTTGTAGTGGACCAAAATGACACAGGGTATCTATTTGGGAAAATACTGTTGATACTGATAAATGAGTCAAACGTGCATTTTGTTGTCCAGCAGTATCAGTCTGTGCCTGTTGTGGATCTTGGTGTGTATTGCTTACGAAGCAACTCGGAAGCACAGTACAAGTGTTTGACTGTAGACAAGCTTGCAGATTATTACCCTCTTTCTGTATATAATCAATTTGGTCTTAATCTTGTTGCTCTGCATCATTCTGTGTTTCAGAAGAATGAGTAATGGACTCTATTGAGAAGGCAATACAGACCATGCTACCACAGCTAGATGAAGCGAAACTTGAAACTTTGGTCAATGAGTTGGTGACCAAAGTAGGTGTTGAAGGACCAGATGATCTGGAGTTCATTCAAGAAGATGACATCAAACATCTGCTCACACCCATTCAGTGCAGAAAGATTCTTCATTCCTTGAAAGGAGGTGAGATTACAGTTGCTTTAATTAACATATTTGTTGAGCTGCAACAATTAATCAATAACTAAATTAATCAGCAATCATTTGATCATCGTTTTGTAAAGAAAAAGTCCAAATTCTCTGATTTCAGCTTATTAGATGGGAGGTTTTTCATCACAGATTTATGACTTCATAATGACAGAGAGTATTAAACTGTTTTCCTGCAATTTTGTTTGTTTTTTGCTTATTAATTTGTGACTTTAATGCCTAAGTCTTTTCCAGATAATGATTGACAGATTCATCAATGATCAAACTGCTTGCAGACCTATATCTTAATATAGGGGTTATACAGAAAATCTGGAGGACATTATATTGTGGTATCAAACTGGTCACAACCTTTTGTGTGCTTTCTCTCAAATGTATGTAATGCAGGTCCTGCCAATCCTCAGCTGAGCCCATCATCGCCTGAGCCTCTGCCAGTTGCCTCTTCCAGCACATGCCCCATATCACCCACCAGTCCCATCTCTGCATGGGTGGACAGTTTTGAGGTGCCATGGAACAAAGTGAGGCCGACTCTTAGAAGAGCAGTAGATGCTGGTGAGATGCCATCTCCGGAGGATCGCCAACACTTGATGAGAGTCACCGTTGATGCGATGAGAGAGCATTCCTTGAACCTTACTCGCAGAGAGTGCATGGTAGTGGCAAAAGCTATAACTCAAAAATATCCAAATAGCTTTTTAGACAAAACTGAAGAGGGGGAGCTAATTGGATGCAGGTATTTCAGTGTTTTAAATCAGCTCAAGACCAGAGTAGAATATTTGAATCGAGGCAACACTCTTTCCCGTCTGAGGAAGCCCAAACGCACCCAGAGAGATGATGAGAATGGTGATGATGACCAGCCAGCAGTAGCTACATGTGTAAGAGTCGACAGTTATGGATGTGTTCGTTGGCAGCCAGAGGACTATCCAGATGGGGAAACATCAGCTTCATTAGAGGAAAAGAAGCTTGAGATGTTGGATATAGTCAGCCGAGAGAGACTCAAGGGCACTGAGAGAGGAACGGTAGAAGACCTAATGGCAATCACTTATGCCAAACAGTGGGAATACATCAATGCAAACCCTTCCACAAGCATTCTGGATGTGGGGAAAGAGTGGCCATTTCTCTTTACACAGAAGTTTGACTGAACGGAGACTTGGACAAAAAGGGTAAAAGACTCCTGCATTACTTCAGTAGTCAGATTACAAGGTGGAAGAAGGAAGTAAGAGCTGTTCTGAAGGAAGCCCTAAAGGAGGACCGAGAAGGAACTGATGGCCTAGCAGCGATGCTTGTGATGTTGGCACACTTCAAAGAGCAAGAGGATTCACTTTTTCTCCTTGCTGATGTAAGCTCCTCCTCCGTTTTCAACAATTAATTGTCACATTTATTGCTTACAGAATCATTTTCCTGATTAGAGTGAAACATTTTACACCCCCCAAATTGTATTGCAGGTTGGCGAGCCTCCAATGGCATCTTGTACTACAAGTAAATGCGGGTTTTCATCTGGCAATCCTTTCTTTAGGAGTTTGTAGTTTATGTTTGTTAATAGTTTGACGCAATGGGTTTCAGGCCAGGTATAAAGTTTGAGGGCACCTTTATGTTACATCTCACACTATGACCAACATGGTGCAAGCTTCTATCTCAATTCTTTTGTAGAGCATGCTGGGTTTAGTCATTGTTGTCCACTGTGTGCACAATATTTTAATTATTAAGAGAAAATTGATGTAGCCTGGCATAAGGTTAGTGTGGCACTTTGTTCATTTTTTCTTATTTCCAAGGGGTGTAAACATGCATAAACCATCAGAGCAACAAAAACATGGCACATTGCGTTCTTATCAACAAATTTCAAAAAGCATTGTTTCCCCCTAGAGATAATACCGTCTAGTTTGTTTAAAATAACTGTTATCTTTACTGGCATTCATAGGTGACTACCACTCCCGCAGACGCAGAGGCCCAGCTGTCTCTCCCCATCACTCCAAGGATCATCATGCTTGGTAAGTTTCACATTCAATGCTAACGAATCCTTTGAATATAGAGGACACAAGCAAAGAAGGTCTAGTCTGGAAACACCAGTGAATGCAGCTCATGTCGCGTCATTCACACTCTGTACCAGGGATGGAAATTAACGAAAAAAAACGAGAACGATCTCCAATTTAGAAACAACTTTTCTCCACTAGATGGCACACTAAGACCATAAAATGACTCTGCATCACTGCTCTCATTAACCCTATAAATCCTGAACCATCAAAAAATAGCCAGAAAATTCTACAGAATCACTGTATGTTTTGGGCTGGATTTAATGAGAAAAGATATTTCTTTCAAACGTGAACCGAGAAAGTGTATTTCTTTTTCGAATCTCACGGGTGGCGGGTGGCTAATTTCCATCCCTGCTCTGCACCATCAGGATTTCCAGCTTGCACCATGTACCACATAATTAACATTGTATTTGACATTGTGTGAGTAGAAATAGAAACTCCACTGCGCCCCCTGTGATCAACACACAGTAAAAAAAAAAATATATATATATACTGTATATAAAAAAAGGAAGTTATGTGGAGTACAGAAACTCTAATTCATAAATTTTACTTCATACCTCAATCCTGTGTGTTTATTGATTCATTGAAGTTTATTCATGTTCTGTGTTTGTAAAAACCTTTTTCTGTAAATAGTTCTCTTACTCTTGTGATCAAAGACATTTATCTGATGCTAAATTCAGAAGCTTTTATGTAAATAGTTTTTTAATAAACAACAAATATAGAAACTTCTGATCAACCCATATCAATTATTAGGCAAAAAAGACATCGTCCGGGATAAGACCCGCTTATTTCCGGGTTAAACCACACCCACTTCCGGGTTAAGCCCCATTCTGAGTATGGATATAGATAATTTAGTTGACAGAACAGATTGAACAGATACAGATAATGGTCAGGGTTTTCCCTGGGCAGCTGAAGCAGCGGGTTTAGCGTTCCTCGGTCTTACATTTTTTTAAAAAGCTTTTTTTTTTTTACCAAAAACTGTGCAATTTCACATAATTTTGACCACTATCATTACTATAGGTAACTGCTAATTCCTTTTGACCAGGAAAAAGAAAAAAGTTTGTATTTAAATTAATTTAAATTCAATTATTATTCCAATTCAAATAATCATTAATTCTTTGGTAGATTATTTTCACTTGGTATATTTGTATTGCCCTTTACAGTAACATAACGGGTGTAGCTGTTAGGTCACCTCCAGTTTCTACCTGCTTCTCTGTGTGACATATTGCCCTTTAAGAGATCATAATATTGCTGCTGTGTTTTAAACATCACTGTTTCAGATTGAGAGGTCTAATGTGGAGTTATAGAGTTGGGTGGAGGTGTGTGGGCAAATCTATGCTTTCTGTCACGCTCCCTCACTTCATTAGCTCCCTACCTCACTCGACCGCAGCTATGCTAGCTAAAGTAACTGCATACTATAGAAACTTACTAACGCAGCAACGCCTTTTTATATTTTAACATTTCAAATTGCATTTACATTTTTTATAACTAACAGTAAAGCGGAATAAAGCTATAGTAGTGCCCCATCGAAAGGACCAAGCAGTAGCTGACGTTAGCAGCCTGTTCCTCTCCTTAGTGGTGGAGCTGCTGCTGTCAGAGACACAGGTAGCAGGGGAAAGTAATAACCATAACCGATGGTTTCGGTATATTTTCGGTTATTTGCCCAGCCTTAAAGGATAACTACCGTTTTTTACAACCTGGACCTTATTTCTAGCAAAATATATTATCATTTACTCACCCAGATAACTTTGGTGTCATTTGGCTTTGTTCAGACGAAATTAGATCCAGTGTAGCGCCGGTATATCCATATAATGTGAGTGATCCGGGCACCGAAGCGCAGCCTCTATGAGCATTATCTGCCACGAAACTAGTTCATTTCACCAATATTTTGTTACGATAAGCTCGTGCTATTCCCCTCTGAGTCCGGGCTTGTCTGTTGTCAATATCCGGGGTCTGTAGGTTGACCCATAGACATACAGACATAGACGCCTCATTGAGCGCTGGACCGTACGTCGACGTCGCCGCCATATTGGAGGAGGCAGATCTGCCCCGTGAACTAATACAAGTGAATGGAGTGAACTTTATAAAGCTACTTCTACAAAGTGCTGTAAGTTGATGCCTCTCATTTACACATTCACACACGTACGAATATATTCAGGAAACAGATAGGAACCAAAAACAACGTCTGTAACGTTTTCTGATGATTATAAACGTTATCTAATCCTTACATGTTCAGTATACAGGTAGGCACCAAACCACCGGATGTATTTTTATAATGTTTTTATGAGTGTTTACAGCTGCCAACGTATGTAACGCTGCTACTGTGATGTTAAATGACAGTTAAATATTGAATCTGTGTCTATAATAACCAGATCCTGACATGTAAATGTGACATCTGTCTACCATACTGTCACCTTATGGACTACTGACTGCATAATATATTAATCAGAATCAGAAATACTTCATTAATCCCCGACGGGAAATTGCTTGCGTTACAGCTGGGAGCAGCTGTAATTCCAAGTCAAGAATATGTAGAAAAATAGTAATAACAACAATAACAATAATAATAATAATAATACAAACTATAGCCTATATAGGCCTATAGTGTATATTCATAAAAGTAGCCCACTGCAACTTTACTTTTTTTTTTTTTTTTTTACCATGTAATGTTATTTTATACAGTATCATATTTTATAATGTTCTGTCATGGAGTTAATCACTTCACTGCTAAACGAAAAGAAAGCAGGCTCACTGCCAGTTGCAGTTTCTTATCTTGATTTGCGGACTTTTCAATTTTTTGTCTCCATGATTGTTATTATTATTACTTAGATTATCAGAAATCACTGTGTAAAAATGACGTTGGTGCTGTTTATTCCCACAGATGTCACATTTACGTGTCAGGATCTGGTTATTATAGACACAGATTCAATATTTAACTGTCATTTAACATCACAGTAACAGAGTTACATACGTTGGCAGCTGTAAACACTCATAAAAACATTATAAAAATACATCCGGTGGTTTGGTGCCTACCTGTATACTGAACATGTAAGGAGTAGTTAACGTTTATAATCATCAGAGAACGTTACAGACGTTGTTTTTGGTTCCTATCTGTTTCCTGAATATATTCGTACGTGTGTGAATGTGTAAATGCGAGACATCAACTTACAGCACTTTGCAGAAGGAGCTTTATAAAGTTCACTCCATTCACTTGTATTAGTTCACGGGGCAGATCTGCCTCCTCCAATATGGCGGCGACGTCGACGTATCGCAGCAGCGGGCCAACCGTGGATCTATAATACATCCATGGGGCCAACCCGCTCAATGAGGCGTCTATGTATATATGTCTATGGGTTGACCTACTACCTCTGACCTGGAAGACGCCGTCTCTGAGCTGCGCGCGCACCCGCGACAGCCCGGCTTGTTCATAGATATATATATAAAGCCTAGATATCTTACGGCGGAGTCTGGAACGTCGTCACAGGTCGGCCATCTTGGTACAGGTTAGCTTTCTGGCTGGACCTGTAGAACCTGAGGTAAGGTCAGTGATCTGCACAAACGTTAATACTCTTATCTCGCTGAAACCTTGACGGATTTACAAACAGTTTGGTTTCTTACAAACGTTATTAACGTGGTTATAATTCTGGATGCTTGAACATGTTGAAATCACATCTTTTCTCTTCGAAAAACGACTTAATCATGCAGCTTAGTTGTGTATCACGGCTAGGCTACTAGCTACCCAGTAATTTTACGTCAATGGGAGAGGCAGAATTGGTCTTTCTTTTCAATATAACTTAATTTGTACATGCTTTAACTGAAGTTGGTCATGATTTCCAATCGGGTTGGTTTGTTAAAAACATCTTACATTATGATTGATTTCTACAGGAAATTGCTGACTTCATTGAAGTGAAGATGCCAGACTTTTGTGCAGCCTACGGATGTGCTAATAGCCGTTGTCTCGAAACGAGAACCCGTCGGATCACCTTTTACTGGTAGGATATTACAATATTATGATTTATTTTCAGGATAATCGTTAGTTACTTAGTGGAAGTATGTTCAATACAGGTGACTTATTGGAAGTTGGACGGACACAGCGTCTCTAACCCACTGTTTAATTTCCCCTCAAGTCTTAATTATTCCCGCATGCGAGCGGCGGAGAATATGATCTCCAAATCATTATGGACAGTACACTAAACGCTATTACTTATTATACTGACATCGGAGTCGGAAAACTCTGGGTCTGGTTGCGATTCAGTGCAAAGCACTACCGTCTCCTCCAAACTAAACAAGTGGCGTCTCTTCGGAGCTGTCATTTTCTTGATCTGGCTGGCTGAGGTATTTGAGTGGTAAGAGGAGGCTGAAAGTTGCAACAAAGTAATACTTGGCACACTGCGGCGGGAAACATTGGAAATACAATGTATCTAATGAAAGCCCAGAACAACCAATGTATCATACATAGTACATTTACCCCAAAAATATGATCATTTAGGTGTGTATACTTACCCTTAATGTAAATGGAAATACGGATTGAAAATGTTGACAATAATTTGGGTACATTTCTCACTTTTTTAAGGTTTCCCAAAACCGGAGAGAGGAGGAGGAAGTGGGAAGTTGCCCTAAGAAGGGATGGTTTTGCTGCCTCTGACAGGACACTGCTCTGCAGTGAGCACTTCAGGAGTGAGGACTTTGACAGGACGGGGCAGATTGTCCGGCTTAAAGATGGTGTTGTGCCAACCGTTTTCAACTTTCCAGCTCATCTTCAAAGGGTATGTGTACCATTGACCAACAATAATTTAAGGTGTATAAGATTGATATATCAATATAAATATGTGATTAAATGTCACACTTTAGTTTTTTGTTTCTGCAAGTTATATAATGTGTTGTTTATTACAGCACATTTTAGACACTCAAAAACTTATTTACTTGTGTTTATTTTAGTCGGAAGCAACAAGAAGCACAACCACATCTAGAAGAGTGGAAGACAACCTGCCAGTGGATGCCTGATGTTGTGAGTATTTGCATGTTGAATGTCACAAACTAATGAGAGCGTCATATGGCTTGTTATATTAAATCCTTTTATCTTGGTGGTACCCAGAAAGGTCTATGAGGGTGTTAGTAGTCTAAGAGCCCAATATTATTTGAGGTGGTACTCTGTGTAAAAAGTTTGAAAACCACTGGCTATCTCACTTTCTCTGTCACTCATACACTGGAATGAATAAACATGCATGAACATTGAAACTACACCCAGGGGTAGGCAACCTTTACATTTTTGTCCAGAGCGACAAAAACATATTTTTGCCTTATAAGTGGAGAAGCCTATACAATATCTTAAAAGTATGCTGCTGTGTTTTCTGTTGGAGAATTGGAGAACCTAAAAATGTATTCAGGCTCACAGAATTGAAAAGTGAAGATTGAATTGTTGAAAAAGTAAGTTATTAATTTCTGTATTACTATTATTTATATATTTGTATATTTTGCCAAAACAACAGGGAGCCACTGAAGAGAGGAGATTGAGGCTCAAGCGGCAGGCCACTGACCACTTATATGCATTGCCTGCCTCCCCTAAGGCTATAAAGGCCAGACTTGAAGAAGCCTCAGCGAGAGTGAGGAAACTGCAGCGGGACAAGTGTAATGCCTTGAGGAGAGAAAAAAGGGCCAAGACCAACATGCAGGCTCTTCTGGAGGAACTGAAGGAGAAAAATCTCATCAACGAAGAGCTGAAAGACAAGCATGAATGCTACTCAGGTAAAATAAAAATATTACATTGAATATTTTGTGTATTTTATGTTCTTTGTTGCCTTCCTAGTTACTATTAAAAGGAGACCTACTGAATCACTTTTGCTAATAGAATTTCAGATCTTCCGGTTCATCTCCTCTCGAGGCAGGGTGTAGAATACACCAAGGCCCAGAGAGATTTTGCCCTTACGCTCCATCTGCATGATCCAAAGGCTTATCACTACCTGAGAGATACTCTTCATATTCACCTGCCACATCCCAGTTCATTGCAAAGGTATTCTTCATGATGTCTAATTTAACACTGAATTACATTAAGCACTACAGACAATATTATCATGAATGGTCAAATCACAGGCTGCCAATGATGAGTAAAGGCGTCAAATATTTTTTTTAATGGGGCGAGCTGGGGATCGGGCAAAACTTGTCCAAAGTCAAATTGGTGTTTACATAGTCATATTACAGATATTTTTAGTATGTCCAGTGTCCACCATAGGCATGCTTGGGTTAGTGGTTTAAAGTCTACTTTTTTTTAATTCTTTTTTTTTATTATACAAGGTGGCTGAGCTCTCTTGATGCCAGACCTGGTCTCAATAAAATGATGTTGGACATGCTGGGAAGATGGCGTCAGGAAGATGAGGACAAATACGGATGTGTCACTCTGATGCTGGATGCCATGTCCATCAAAAATCACATTCAACATGATCCTCAAACACAAACAATGTTTGGATATGTGGACATGGGGGATCGATTGAATGAGACTGACATAGCTTCCGAGGCTCTTGTGTTTATGGTGGTTGGGCTTCAAGGTTATTGGAAAGCTCCAATTGGATATTATTTGACCAAGTCCCTCACACCAAAAACACAGAAAGTGTTAGTTGAACATGCACTAGAAGAGCTGCATCATCGGCAGATAAGGGTGGTGTGCATGACAATGGATGGTCATGCATCAAATGTAAGCATGTGCACGCAACTTGGGTGCAATCTAAAAGCATACGCCTGTGAGCCCCTGAAGACCCATTTCCCACATCCAGTTACCCATAACAATGTTTTTGTTATGATGGATGCTTGCCACATGTTGAAGCTGACGCGCAATATGTTGCAGGTACATGCTCATTATTACCTATCTGCTCTGGTTGACTGTTCTGCTTTTTATACATTTTGATTGTATTTACATAATTGTGCAGAATATGGTGCTTTACAGTTGACGTGTGCAGTGAAAAAAAAAACCTGATTCTGCAGGCATACAGCCCAATTAGAAGCATAACTGGCAGCGTCAATTGGAAGTACATAGTTCAGCTGAACAATGTCCAAAAGAAAAGTGGACTACATGCTGCCAACCGAGTCACAGATAAGCATGTGAACTTTGCTAATCAGAAGATGAAGGTATGTTTGCATGAAGATTTAGGGCCACAATAGAAATGGGCTCTAGGGCTTTATTGTGTTTTTATACTTTTTGATGGTGTTTGTATCTTGTAGCGCTAATGTGCTCTCCTTATAAACTCAATCAAGGTCTCCCTGGCTGCTCAGACTTTGAGTTCAAAGATTCGGAGGCTACTTCAGAATTTATCAAGGTAATGCAGCTAGGGATTTGCATCATTGACCTAACCTCTTTTTTTTCTTCTTTTTTTTCCATTTTTGGCATCAGGAATGATTAAATAATTATGACCCTCCTCAAATTCAACAATATGCAAGAACTTGGTCAAAACTGTTTATACCCTACCTCATACCTCATACTTTCCTCAAAAGCACCCTTATTGTCACATCTCAGATTTACAGGTTTAAAGCAAAGCAACAATTTAATTTTAAAAAGCATAGCCACAGAGGAAATGGAGAGAAATCAAACTATGCCTCATACTTGGGTGTTTACTATCTGATACCTGTTGACACTAAGTTATAGTGATGATTTCAGTGCTTTCAATTAATTAAGATATTTGTTTATAGATAACAGACAGGCTGTTTGACATCTTGAACAGTCGCAATCCCAGAGCCAAAGGGTTCAAAGCCCCCCTTGGTTCTAGGAATTGGACAAGCACCAGGGAGTTCTTGATAAAAGCCAGGGAGTTTGCTCACTTTGAAGATGGAGGATGGCAAACCCCTTTACCGCACAAAGAGGTCTTTTAAAATAGTGACCGTTCAATTAGTGATGCACTGACACCATTTGCCAATACCCAGTACAAATTCTTAATTATAATTTAAAATATCAGAATGAGACTGCTGATTTAGAAAATAAGGGTTTATTTTATTCTTCGTTAGATGTATACAAGTAGTAAATTTACAAATCATTAAATTATCTAAGGTAAAACTCTACCGGTTTCAGTGCATCCCTCAAGTCCATGATATAAGTTCAACAGATGCTCTGTTCTCTTGTTTATCTACTATCTTCTGCATCGAGTTCAGATGCACTGTCCTCCTGTCTGCATCAAGTTCATAAGATGCTCTGTCCTTTCTGCATCGAGTTCATGAGATGCTCTTTTCGGTCCGCATCAAGTTCATAAAGTGGTACCTATTATATATTATTCATATGATACTATCTTGCTCCACTGTGTTTGTTGTCTGCAAATTTGTCTGTGTTCCAATTCTCTTGTATTCTCCCCAGATGCCCGTGTCAAAATGGTTTGTATTGCATGGTCTGCATGTTATGTTATGAATTAATTCAAGAAGGTTTAGTGTCCTAAAAGTAATTTTAAGGATCCCAAACCTCACACTGATTAATACTTTAATCAAAATAGTGAATGCTCTGGGAGCATTCACTATTTTCATCCTATACTGTTAGTTTGCATCCCTGCTTTCTTGTGTCCTGTTTTGTCAGAATCATCATAGTAATACAATATTTGCTTTTGAAGGTTCCTCTCTGTCCTGGGCTTCGTCATCAACATTGACACGTTGATGTCGATGGTCCCTGTGCTGCTTGAAGGCCAGTGATATGTCCTGACCTATAGATTCAGCCAGGACCACTTGGAACTTCTATTTAACTCCATCAGAGCATCCGGTAGGGTTCATAATTTATATTTACCAGCTGCAACATTAAGTGACACAAAGTTTCAGCAAATGCTTTTATTGTTTTCAGTTTGTCACAAGTGTCACAAACTATTTTGAGTATTTAGAAAAATGTCTGTGTTTGACTATCTGTTTGCAGAATTCATCACCACTGATACAGTCTGAATTGTTTGATAATACTCGTATATCTTGTGTTTTTTTTAAGGTGGCTGGAATAACAACCCCAATGCCAGCCAGTTTAAGTATATCTTTAGAAAGCTGATGGCCCGGTGTGGAGTTGTGAGTTGCAGAGGCAATGTTACAGCACAGGATGAGACCGAGTCCCTAACAGCGTTCATCGACACCTCTACAAGCCTGTCAGCTGTAGATGTGTCCTCTGCAGCAGGAGGAGAAGATCTTCCATACCCGTTTGCAGACATTTCTGCCCTAGTCCATGATCACAGCTACCTTCCCGTCCGTTTCAATGGTCTTGTGGACAACGCTCTTGTGTACATTTCAGGTAAAGGCTGACTGAAAGTCGATTTTGCCTATAACCGATAGTGCCAATAGTCAAATCTGTGGGAAAACAATCTGACGATAGTCCAAAAAGAGAAATGTCTCCTTAATGTCCCCATGCTTATTAGGGTCCGGGCAGCTAAGCTGCCAGGAACCTATTGTATTCCTAGGAATTCTTTCTTTCTTTCTTTCTTTAGGGTCCGGGCAGCTAAGCTGCCAGGAACCTATTGTATTCCTACAATAGGAATTCTTTCTTTCTTTCTTCTTCTTGTGAGGAAGTCATACTTCCCATGGGCGAAAACTCACCAAACTTTACAGAAATGTCTGGCCCCATGCCAGATTTACTCAATTCCAAGGACATGTCAATATTCCTCCTGGGGGGGGCACAATAAGCGTTTAAATTTAAAAACTTTAAAAATACCTACAAAATCAACAGTACGTGCTACAGTTTTGAAACTTTCACCAAACTGTAGCCCCAATACTGCTGAAACTTTAGTCCACTTAAACTCATTACAAATTATGAAGTCCATCACTCAGTTTTTTTCAAAACCTGTAAAACTTATAAAACCTATCTCCTCCCACAATTTTTGCCCAATTGTCACCAAACTTGCTAGAGAGCATCTTCAGACCGTCCTCCACAAAACTTGTTTCTCGGATTTTTGATTTATCAAAAATTAAGCCTACAGTGCATCAAAATGTTTGAATGTAAACAGTACTGTAAACATATACTATCAAATTCTTGCTAAATACATTTTCAATCTTCCTGAAAAAAATTGAGAATATTTTGCAGTCATGGTTGATGGAGTTTGGCAAATATCAGAATTTTATCTCAAAAACTGAATTTTTGAGAACATTTTGAATTCTGCTCTCATGGGAACAACTGGAGTCAATGTAAGAGTGGCATTTTTAAACATCAAATTTTCTCTTATGAAGCAAAACATTTTAAGTTAAAAACAAATCACCAACATTTCCATGCTGTCAAGATGCAATTTATGTATTATCAGATTTTTGTTCAGGTAACAGAATTTCTGACATTTTGACCATTTTTGAAATCTGCCTTGACAACAGCTGCCCGGACAGTGACTCCCTGAGTCGACAAATGAAGCCACACAGCAGGTCTCTCTTCCAGCCAATTAGCTCAGTGAGTTAGGAGCTGGTGCTTGGTGTCAGGGGTTGTGGGTTCAAGACCCAGCAAGGATGATGATGATGATGATGACAGATCAAAATGTCAAATGTCCTCAACATGAAAAACAAGACTATTGTCCTGACGGTGGCATCACAGCAAGCCTCTAAATTAAATAAAAACAAATAGCTTGGACTGGACCATGGACGAAAGCTAACCAAATTTTGCACAAAGGTCCAGTCTCATGCCAGATTACCTCAGCTGTTAACCCAAGCCAATAGTCCTGATGGTGGTGCTACAGCAAGTGTCTAAAGTTCAAACCTTTGAAAATTCATAACAAATCAACCATACTTGCTACAGCTTCAGAACTCTCATCAAACTGTAGCCTCAATATTGAAGAAACTTTTGTACATTTAAACCTATTAAAAATTATGAAGTACATCACTCAGTTTTTTTTCAAAAACTGTAAAACTTCTTAAACCTATTTCCTCTCTCCTCCTTTGATTTATCAAAAATTGACCCTCAAAAACTGAATTTTTCACAGCATTTTAAATTTTTCTTTCATGGGAACAACTGGAGTCAATGCAATGATGACATAGCTAAACACCAGTTATTCACTTATGGAGCAAATCAATCATTTTTAAAATTACCAACATCTCCATGCTGCAATATGTGTATTTTCAGATTTTTGTCTTGATAACTGAATTTTTTACAGTGGTTTCAAATCTGCCTGCACAACAGTGAATGGCTTACTCAATTTGTGAAGCCACTGTTGTATTGCCACTTGCCAATTAGCTCAGAGCGATAGATGACAGTCTTTGGTTCCAGAAGTTGTGGGTTCAATACTCAAGTGGTCCAAAATGAACATTGTTGTCAACTGTCTTGTCTTCCTATTCTCCTGTTTGTTGCTCAGAATTGCCTAAATTTGCCAAAAATAGCCCGGACACGACCCATTGCTGCACAGCAGCTATAATATCAATTATTATTATTATTATTGGTTATGATATTATTATACTAACTCAAATCTCAGGATTTGTTGTGCGACGGGCTCTGAAGAAGCTGTCCTGTGATGTCTGCCGTGCCAGCCTGGTGACAGACACTGCATCTGCCATCAAGGACCAGAGCTACCACCTGCTGTCTCTGAAAAACAATGGAGGCCTGGTGATTCCATCAGAGGGAACAGTGAGGGTCGTCAGGGCAGCAGAGTGGGTCATTCGCCAGGCCTCAGCAAGTTGCAGACGATCACAGCCCATCAAACTGCTGGAGATCATGTACATTGTACGTAAGAGGATTGGGTCAGAGGATGTGTTTGTGCTCGGGGAGCACATCAGCGACAGGTAGTATGGCATAGACAGCCACCACCATACGCTGTTGACATTAGTTGTGTCCCTGTTTTTTAAGCTAAGGCTACACCACATCGCTAAGATGACTACACTTAGCTTACAGAGCAACAACATGCGACAGAAGCTCAACAAAACAGTCCTTTTCAAAGGGCATTAGCCCAATGTGGGTCTCTGGTGGGTCTTCCCGTGAGGATGGACACTGGGTTTAAGCGGCCCTCACACACACCCCCTTCCCGTGAGGATGGACACTGGGTTTAAGCGGCCCTCATACACATACTACTATGTAGTACTACTACTAAACCACTCTATTTCTTTATTTCTTCCCCTCTTACCTCACTTGTGAGGTAAACCTTTACCAGTCATCAGCCATCCTTGTATATGATGTCCCACTGGCCCTCATTGCACCTGAAGTCCCATCCCCACGACTGCCCTACCATCTCTTGTTGCTGTCCCCTTGCCCGGACTTCCTGGCCCGCGCAGCCTAGCGACCCACAACCTGCCTCTACTTGCCCTATGACAATTCCTAATCCCTATGGACAATTCATCCCCTACACTGGACTGAGACATGAGACATGTGTAATGTTTTGGCGCTCTATAAGTGAAATTAAATTGAAATTAAATTGAAATGTATGTGTTTGTGAATTGCCGTGCGTGGGTGTGAGAGAGCTTTTGTTGAAAATGAGCTTGTCATTTGAAGGGTGTGCTTCTGTGTGCGCCTGTGTCTCTATCTGTGTCTAACACACTCATGCAAACACACACTCACTCACTCTGGCATAAAAGGAAGAATCGGTTTAATTTCCACTGAGCTTGTGGAGATGATGCGTCACCTGAACTGAAGGCTGAAGTGGCCGTGGGCCCAGCCGGATGAGGACCACATTTTTTAAAGGATCCATCAAATGCCTCTGTAACACCTGTTCAAACATTCTGATTTTAGTAAATTTTCAAAAATCTTTGAAAAGTGCCTTTATAATATCTAAAATAATATGAAATATTATATATGAATTACATATAAATATATGTAAATAAACAATTTGGGTTTCAGACTGGTTTACTATCATTTTATATGTGTAAAAATATTTTCATTCAAAATTGTAAATATGGTTATTCGTCTCAAGGCCTCAATTATTCATAAGTATGCAGTGGCATAAATACATCTCTGTACAGGGTGGGGATTTCAACATGCAGCATTTCTTGATGTATAGCCTATTTGTAAAGGGAAATATTGTAGTCTACCTATTTTAAAACATTATTCTATTTTTTAGAACATAATTATTCTTAAGTATGCAGTGTCATAACTACATCTTTGACGTTTATAACAAACCAAACCGTTTGAAAATCGGTTGAAAATTGAGCAAGTTATGGTTATTTAAAAAGTACATGATTCATTACCAACACAATGTTATGGGTGAGCGAGCTACCTGTACCAAGATGGCCGACCTGTGCGGACGTTCGACTCCGTTGGCCAGCCTTTATATATATATCTATGGGCTTGTTTACCTGTAGCTGCTACTGCTAGTTTGACCCCGGATGTTGATAACACACAAGCCCGGACTCAGAGGGGAATAGCACTAGCGTATCGTAACAAAATATAACTAGTTTCGTGGCAGATAATGCGTTATATAGGCTAGAGGCTGTGTGTTAGTGCCCCGTCACTCGCATTATATGGATATATCGGCGCTACACTGGATCTAATTTCGTCCGAACGACTTCAAATGACACCAAAGTTATCCGGGTGAGTAAATGACCATATATTTTGCTAGAAATAAGGTCTTTTGCTAGAAATAAGGTTCTGATGACAGACGTTTTCTGGTACTCCGTTAAATGCTTTTCACTCTGTGTTGTTGTGGCTCGCACTGGCAGGCGCACTCGCCTCCCTCCGTCCCACCCACTCACACACCGCCACACACACACACACACACACAGACCCAGACCTACACGCCGGGTGAACGAAAACTTTTCTGAAAACAGATAGGTGTAAACAGGGTTTTTTTTTAAACAGAGAAGGTGAAATGTCCGTTTTTGGAAACGCCTGGCAACGTGTAAAGATCAATGGGACGCAATACGGCTCTTATTTATTTTTGCTCACCTGCTCAATTTTTTCTCTTAGGCGGGAGGCAAAAATGCTTGGGCGCCGCGCCTAAGCCGTATAATGGCAGGGAAAACCCTGATGGTATACTCGCTCATCCCTAGTAGACATCTCTGCTATCGTTATTGCTACTTCAGATTGCTTGCTATGCATGATGTGTCACTTTTTGTTTATCTTTCACCAACCCAGTTACTGTATTGGCTCTAGTGCAAGAGCTTAGTTCAAAAATGTAAAGGAATCGTGCATTTTGTGGTAAAAGCATGAAATTTGGTACACTGACAGCCAAAGGCATTCTCAAAAGATTTGGATATGGAGCCATCCTTAATTTTCAACATGGCGGCCATGGCAGCCATTTTCAAAATGGCCGCCAGTAATAACTATTTTCTTATGAATCCTGGATATAATATGATATTTCAGACTTATTTAGCATACATAGTACTTGTTAAATGTCTTTTGGATAGTGGAACTTTTCAATTGAAAATTCAAAATGGCCGCCAACTTGTTAGATATGGATGATCTGTGTGAAATTATACATTTTTCCTGATGCAGAATTTTAATACGAACTTTAGAATTTCTAAAACTCTTCTTTCCATGTTCCATAACACTCATATTAAGCAAGGCAAATAGGGTCTATCACACGGAAGACTATTCACACTCTCCTTCACAGAAGCAGAGGGCTGTGCACTGTAAGTGGGACTTTTTGCACTTGCACTGCCCAACACAACCCTTCTTGCATTTGCATGAGATAAGTTCATAGCTGGACCGGCCTGCATCTGGTAGACATGTCCAGAAGGGTTCATAGTCCCCCTCAGATGACTTTGACCAGCCCCATTCGCATGGTGAAGGTAGTTCTGGTGTTGACACCAGGACTGTACCCCACACATGCCCTCCTTGGTACACAGCTCTCTTTACATGCTCTTCTAGGGCAGCCTTGGTAGGGGGGATTGCTTGCACATTGTGCCTCTTTGCGAATAACTTCCTCCTTGCCGTATCGATTTCTGTACATGTGCTGGTTCGGTCATAGAGTAAGATCACAAACCTCTCAATTGTGGCCATTACTTCCTGTGGTATATCCTTTGGGGCTGAAGACAGTTTCAATAGGGCATGTGAAAGCTCGGGAAACACAGACCATACAGCCCACGCAGTCTTTTTTTTTTTTTTTTTGAAAAATCTGTTTATTGGCATTTGTAATTAAACACATACAAATCACAGATTCAGTAAATGTACACATTACCCTCCCCCCCCCCCCATCCCATCCCGAAAACACAACAGAGAAAATAGTGCAATTAGGAAAAAAAAAAAAAAAAAAAAACTGAATAGACTGCTAAATAAAGAAAATGGGAAAAGAAAGAAAGAAAAAAAAAAAAAGAAAAAAAACGGCAATGGATTAAGTTACCAGTTTTCACCTACATATGCAAAGATATCCTCTACTAATCCCAGTTTGTCACATCAGTCATGTTATCAAAATAAGTCAGAAAAGGCGTCCAGACCTTATTGAACTGATCCTTATTACCTCTCAGGGTGAATTTAATCTTTTCCAACTTAAGGTGAAACATAATGTCCCTGATCCATCTAGCATGAGATGGGGGTTTGGAGCTCTTCCAATTTAACAGTATTTGGCGACGAGCAAGTAAAGTGGTGAAAGCCACCACACTATACATATTTAATGGCCAGACACAGTCCCCAGGTCTTACACCAAATAAAGCTATTAAAGGATGCGGATCAATAACCATACTAAAAACCTCACTCAAGGAATTAAATATTGCAAGCCAGAATGTGCGAAGAGTGGAACATGTCCAAAACATATGTATTAAGGTCGCCGGTGCATGTTTGCACCGGTCACATGTAGGGTCAGTGCTGGGGTAAATCCTAGCCAGTTTGGCCTTGGTTAAGTGAACACGGTGAACAATTTTAAATTGTATGAGGCCATATCTACTACAAGAGGAAGATGAGTGTACTTGCTTTAGAACTGACTCCCACACATCATTGGAGAGAGGTGTACCAAGATCCTCTTCCCAGAGAGTCCTAATATTTGCAATGGGCTGAGGATTTATGTTAGATAGTATGTTATATATCCTTGTGATGGTGCCCTTAAGATTTGTCTTTGTGGCTAGAAGAGTATCCAGGGGTGTCTCTGGAGGCAGTTCAGGGAAAGGGTGGTAACCCCTTCGGACAAAGTCCCTAATCTGAAAGTAGCGGAAATGATGTGACTGGGGTAAACCAAATTTTCCTGCCAGCTGGGCGAATGATGCAAATACCCCTTCAACATACAAATCTTTAACAACTTGTATTCCGTTCCTGTGCCATGCACGAAAGGACAGATCCAACTGAGCTGGTGTAAAGAGATGGTTTGACGCAATGGGTGCCATTAAGGAGGCTTTTTGTAGGCCGAATTGCTTCCTAAACTGTGACCAAATTTTAAGTGAATGAGCTACGACTGGATTAATGTATGATGTAGGAATTGCCAGAGGTAAAGGGGAAGTAACTAAAGAGTGGAAAGGGAGACCATGTGCTTCTATCTTTACCCAGTCCGGCACATGCTCCGAAGGATTGCTTTGGACATGTGTGATAACTTTCTGAATATTGCTAGCCCAGTAATAGTAAAGGAGGTTGGGCATGGACATCCCTCCCGATGTTTTGGGTCTTTGTAAAAAGGCTCTACCAATCCGAGGCTGCCTGCCATCCCAGATGAAATTAGAAAATATCCTGTCAAGAGAACTAAACTTCTTTTTGGAAATGAAAACAGGGATATTCTGGAAAAGATATATGAATTTAGGAATTATATTCATTTTAAGCAAATTAATACGCCCAGCCAATGATAATGGTAACATGCGCCAACGCTCCAAATCTTTTTTGCATTTGTCAATTAAAGGAGAGAAATTAAGTTTATATAATAGCTGAAAAGAGCGAGGGACAGTAATCCCCAGGTATTTAAAATGGGATGTTACTCTCTTGAAGGGGAACATGGAGGCAGGAATATTAAGAGCGGTGGGGTTCAGAGGGAAAACTTCACTTTTTTGCATATTGACCTTATAACCGGAGAGTTTCCCGAACTGTTCCAACTTAGTTAGAATGGACGGAAGGGACTTTGCAGGATTGGTAATATATAGGAGGAGGTCGTCTGCATATAGTGACACCTTGTGTACCTTATCACCTCGGATTATCCCCTCGAAGGAGTGACACTGTCTTAAGGAAATTGCAAGTGGCTCAATCACTAAGTCAAAAAGCAGCGGCGATAGGGGGCAACCCTGTCTCGTTCCGCGGTGCAAAGGGAAATATCTTGATTGTACTTCATTTGTTCGAACTGAAGCTAAGGGACCGCTGTAAAGTAATTTGACCCAGGAAATAACACGCAGTCTTTTTCCCATGGCCAACAAAGCTTGACACAGTGTCACAACCGGTCAACGCATGGAACACTGGTAGTGCACGTGCTTTCTCGGGTCCGAGCCCTGCTGTAATTTCATGGGCTGCCAAGTAACGGAAATTCTTCCCTGTTCCAAAAGCCAACCAAAGCTCATCCTCTGGTTGTATTGTTTGAGCCACTGCCACAGCGAGCACCACAACATCAGTATCAACTGTTTGAATCATAATCATTGTACTTCAGCCTGCATGTATGATGGTATTGAGCTTTGTTTGCAATCATGGCAGCTTCAATACCTTGGCCCTCATCCAGTCGTCCAATTGACAATGTTGAAGGGAGCTGGCCAAGTTCATTAAACTGGATTAAATGCTCCGCAAGTGAAGCATAGCCACTTCCCTTTTCTGCTCGCTTGGACTGCAAAGGACATCTCAATGCCTCTGCCGTGTGCTCTTGGCATATAATGCAGAGATTCCAGTCAGTCTTGGCTGTGCAAGAAGGTGATGGTCCTTGACCATCAAAATTCACAAGCTGGAATTTCTTCGACATTTTGTCAGACAAGAAAAACTATGTTTGCAGTAAAGGCCGAGGGGTTATCCTTATATACCACCTTTTACTACAGGGAAACACATTCGAGTATGGGATACAACTAGGTTCGGATAAGATTACCCTACACCTAGCCCGATCGTTCATCCAGTACCATTTAATTCCTGTGCGATCTGTACACCATCCAGGTAACTATATGAAAATCATATAAAGCCCCGTTACCCTTGGCTCGGCTCTCCCGCGCTGGCACATCCTGTCCATTCAGGTGCGGCTATCTAACCATGTACATCTAACTATGTAAACTAAGTCGATGTGGGGCTAAAATTAGATAGCATTTAGGAAACTAAACTACACTACCACTTAGCTATGACCACAACTAGCACATTAAATACAGAAAATGGCATTATTAAGAGGAGTGTATTTAGCTGGCACTGAACCCCATGCTGAGTTTCACAGCAGTGGTATCACCAGTGTGCCCTGGTTGTGTTTCGACATCCACTCTTTTACTTTTTTTTTTTTTTTTTTTTTTTAGATTATTGGGTTATTGGGATTAGATGATAGCTTACTTGAAATTATAATTTTTATTTCGGAAATATGGCTGCCATCTTCAAATAAACAAGGGTCATAGGTCACCAGTAGTCACCAAGTGTGTGACTACTGTGGTCACCAGGAGGTAGAAGGAAGCTATGGGCAATTGCAAAGTTCAAAATTTGAATACAAAAAATATATATATATACTGGTTTGACACCGAGATCACCCATATCAGACAGCCATAAAAGTGATAGCCGCCATCTTGAAGGATGTCAGCCCTCTTGAATATTCAATGACAAATTTAAATTATCCAAAAGACATTTACCAAGTACTATGTATGGTAAATAAGTCTGAAATACCATATTATATACATCATTCATAAGAAAACAGTTGTTGCTGGCGGCCATTTTGAAAAATGGCTGCCATGGGCGCCATGTTGAAAATTCATGATGGCTCCATATCCAAATCTTTTGAGAATGCCTTTGACTATAAGTGTACCAAATTTCATGCTTTTACCACAAAATGCACGATCGTTCTGGTTACCAGCTGCACTACTCCTTTTATCTGTTTTATGTACTACTGCTTGGAAGATATGTATGCACCCTGCCCTGTTTTTACGGTCATTCATGTGGGGCAAATCATTTATATAATGTATTGCTATGAAATATAATTTTTGTAATGTCTCTCTTTACTAAGGAGAAAAAATGGATGCTGTCGATTGTCGGGAGGGTCGTAATCCCACCTGCTGCTCACCTGGTTGACTTCACCACTGCCTTGGCCACTCTCTTCGCCTGTTACTATGTTTTCAACCTAGAGTATCAAGTGGAAGCCAGCACTGGAGTTTGTTCAGAGGTATTAATTATCTTAAATTGTATTATGCAATGCATGTATTATACTACATTATTATGTATTATACTACATGCATTGCGTGTGCCTGATAAATATATATACCTAACTTTATTCCCACGGGCATTTTTTTCTGATAATTGCAACAGAGCGTTTCAATTCTTGCTGGCTGCCATTGTGTTCCCGACTCAACGTGAAGAAGGCAAGTTATATTAACGTTAAAAAAATTAAAGTATTAATGTTACATTATGCCCCATACATGTATTACTTGTAACATAACTGCGCTTCTGTGAACACTTGGAGTAACAAGTGTTTTTCAGACAGTATTATCATCTCTAAACAGTAAAAAAAAAATTCTGAGAAATAAGTTAATGCATGTCCAAAATTAGGGATGCACCGTGTTGGGAATGGATAGTAGGGCAGGTGTGGTTATCAGGAATTAATAATTATTTTCAATAATTATTAAAATTAATAAAATAAAAATGAATAAAATTAATCTTCAAATCGTTAAAAACGGGGCACCACCCTGAAATCAGGGACCAATAACCAGACCAAAATTAGTCTCAAAGAAGGGTTCACTTTAAATGTAAATATTTATAAAATATTTACAATTAAAAGGAACAGTGATGGAAATGAATCTGAGCACTGACCATCACAACCAATAAATGCTACAAAACATATGCACAAAATAATCACAGAAAACTGCTATGTACAATATAATAGACTTTATTATTGTTAGCAAATTGATTAAATCAATAATACTTTCAATAAACACAAATCAATTACTCAACCAAAGCAGCTAAACTAGGAAACTAAACTAAGACAAACTCAAGCACAAATAACAAACAAGCATGGGTGTGTGTGTGTGTGTGTGTCAGAGACAAAGAAAGAGGAGCCAAGATGGCAGTTGTAGTCAAAGAAACAAAATGGCGGCGAGCCAAAATGGCGGTCACGCTCCCTTGGAGGGTGACGTCACGGAGTGTTCCGTTGAAAGGACTACAAAAACGGCCGAACAGGAAATGGGGAACTCACGTTCATTCGACTACAAAAATGGCCGACACGTGATTTTGCTGAATCATATGTCTGGAATTTCAAAAATGGTGCACGTGAATATGTCACCTAAAGCTAGTCAATTGAACGAACGCGCGAGATTTGAACAACGGCAATGGTTACACCACCGTTGGACTCGTGTGCACTTTGATTGCACAGGAGATGAATTTGTAGGGAAAGTGACCTACGGTCCCACAAAAGGTGGACGTGCTACCACGAGGCTTCTGTCTCTTAAGTCATAAAAGGGAGATATCACGAGACACACATATCTTATGTTATAGCGAGGTCATCAACCAAGAGTCTCCAACAGGTCGCTCACAAGATTATGTGTGTGCATGTGGAACCCCTAATGTGTGTACATGTACATGTGTGTTAGTTAAAGAGTGGGAGAGAGAGAGCGAGACAAAGGGCCAACGCCCTTAGCGGCGGCTAAGCTAACACCCCCGCTCCACGGTGTGGAGGGGCTCAAATCAGCTCGTAATGAGCGAAAAGTGAAAGCAAACAACAACGTAAAACAAACAGCAATAAAAAGAGGGACACGGCGGTCCACAAACTCACAAACAATAATGTAGCTCACAAGCATACAATACACGCTAATTTATAGTATCTGCCCAGACACTAATTAAGCCTCACTTGTAGTCGTGTCTTCCTTAAAGGTGACATGCTCATTTCTGCTTGTTGACATGGGTCCTTGATGTCTAAATGGAATGATAGTAACATGCTTTGGTCGAAAAAACCGAAGGATTGAGCACAGCAGGGTTGTTTACACACCAGTTTCACAGCCCTGCTCTAAGCGGCTGGTTTCAGTGCCTTTCCCTTTTATGCTAATGAGCTACTGCGTTCGCCGCCCACTTCTTCCTGCCGGCCGGAAGACGTGAGGACGGCATTGCGTGACCATGGCAACAAGCGATACACAGCAACTTTCAATAAAGTTGAGAGAAAAAAAAACAAAAAACAACAGCGAGCAAAACACAGCGCGACGGAGCTTTTCTGTGTCCGTGCGTGTATATAACTGATAGTAGCACAGCGGACATGTAGCAGGTAGCCCCTGTCTCCGGCTCCAAAACAAAGTAGTGATTGCTTTACTGCAGATAACGTTTTGGTACCCTGAGGTCTGGTCTCTCATGCCAGCAGCTAACGCTACTGGCTGTAGCATTAGCTATACCGGTAGCTGTAGCCTACAGCTAATGCTACGGCTAATGCTACACACGTATTACATGTATACCAACACACAGGAAAACGGTCAGAGGACAGTCTCCCAGAGCCATGACATCTGCCAAACTACAGCAGCTCCTCGGGCTGTCACACAGTCAGCAGTGCATTCAGACAAGACACGCTTCTAGAAGTTTGCTTACACACTGTCCTTTAGCACAACATGCTAATGAATTAACGTTGCTCACTGGCCGTGAATAACAGAGACCAGTTCATACCGTTTCCTCTGCGTGTTCACAGCGGAACAGCAGCTAAACGTCCGCGAACAACTGACACACACAACTGAGACGATGTCACCCCGTCTCCTCTGTTTGTTCACCGCGGAGCAGCAGCTCACTGTCCGCGAACAACTGAGACATTTCACCCCGTCTCCTCCCCATGTTCACGGCCGAGCAGTGGTTCACCGGCCGGTTAGAAGCGATAAAATCTCAATATCCTAATTAATTTTCTCAATTCACCGTCATGTTTTAAAAGAGTGCTGATATGACACATTAACGTTTCGTATCATTAACATGATCGTGAATCCTACGGCCAGTTAGCCCAATGTTGACAACTTCACACGTAATGTTAGTTCAGCCTCATATTTACATCCACGGTTTGCGTTAGCTCATGTGCTAAACGGCCAAAGTAACACAAACTATACTGTTTTTTAAATACTTAAAGTTCCATCATTGACAGTGGGTATGAATCCATCTTTTAAGGGACAATCTCGTTGCCAGTCCAGCGTTGTACTGACCCTGGTTGCTGAAACAGTCTGACGTCAAGTGACTGGCACAGACCATAATGCTTCTGCTCACTGAAGCTGGGACCCTGATAAATAAAAAGTAGCCTCTTCGCTCTGATATCCTCTTTGGTAGGGAGGCGATGTAGCGAAACATGAGGATCCGTGCATCCGATGACAGAGCAGCAGTGCTTGGCTTTCGGGTTGTACATGGTAGCGGTCAGGCTGTCGCGTACAAGTTAGCGAGGACGAGAAAATGGCGGCTCCTCGTTCAGGTAGCTGGCGTAGTGTGGGAGGAGATACCCAGCGCGAAGGCGGGGAGTATGCAAAAGACCGGATTGTTACGTAACAATCCGGGTGAAATCCAAACGGCTCATTTTGAGACTCAATTCCTGACTCTGCCAGGTACAAAATATTGACTTAGTTGTCAAAACTCATGCTTAAGGGGTGGGGAGGCACTCCGGATACGCAAATATACATACTAAAGCAAGGAAAAAGTCAGTTTTGCATAATATGTCCCCTTTAATCCAGCTCGCTTCCTCGGCGTGGATTAAAGGTGGGTTGCAGTTTCTGCATTGGCTGTTACGACATCGTGGTCGACGGGCAATAAGAAAACGGGCAAAAGCGGGCGTTTTCTGAGGAAAAATTAAAGTATCCTCCCTCTGCAGGCAGGTAAAGATAGGCTGGTTGCACAGCATCTTTTCAGGATCCGGAGTGTGTTCGGTGAACACGGCGCAGTTTTGGCTCGTCTGGCGAGATGAAAGACTGCGGCCTAGGCAGGAAAAATAAGTCCAGACATCTGTAGGCCCCCTTCTGAGTAATAGCTGCGTAGGGGAAGCCGATGCTTCCCGCAACTCATAACTCTGGGGCTACTAAGACCGATAAGACTCCAAAAACACTGCATAAAAAAACTGAGTTGAAAAGGGTCTGCCGCTGTATTTATCTCCTCCGGTGTCGGTGGATGTGACACGTTCAGGTGCGCACGCAGACAATGGGAGATGGGAGTTTCCAACCTGGGGGCTGTGACAAGCAGGCGCCACCTACAGGACATAAGGGTCGTTGCACTTTCCTTTGTTTAGAAGCCTTTTATAGTGCAAGGAAAGCCGTGTTTAAGCACTGAGCTGCACGCAGGCCAATTCAACGTCAGAACCATGTGGACGGTCCCAACAACCGATATGAAAAATTTGACCGATACCAATATCCGATATTAATATATTTACCGATATCGATATTGGTATAAAAATAAGTTTCTATAATGATTTTGTATACTGAAGAACATGTAAGCACTGTGAATATGAAAAAGTAATTTCTTTCTTTATTTTCCAAACTTAAACTTAAAAAGACATTGTTTCTTCAACAAGTTACAGGGCCTTCATAACAAACACAAGTAACTGACAGTGTCAGTTTCATCACTCATCTGACTGAATGTCGGAGCTCCATATATCTGTCGTGAAGCTAATGTCATTCACACTGCTGTCCAACATCTTGTGGATATGTGTGGCTACCACTTCGTACAAAGCAGGGAGGGAAACGTCGGAAAAGTAACGGCGACTTGGAAGGCTGTAGTGGGGTTCAATGTGCTCTATCAGCTGACGAAAGCCTCGGTCCTCCACTATGGAAAATGGCTGGTCGTCAAGAGCTGTCATTTCCATTACCTTGTTCGTGATTGACTTGGCCTTTGCGCTGTCCTTGTCAAATTTCTTGGTTTGGTTGAGTGCTTGCTGTATTGGGCTCCCAACTGCGCTTGCTGCTGTTTTCGTTTTGGGCTGCTTGCTAGCAACGTTAGCATCCTGACATTGTTTGTGAACTTCTGGATGGCGGTTTTTCAAATGACTTATCAAATTGGTGGTGTTGAATGATTTGACACGGCATCCTCCTCGCATTACTTCGGCTTTGCAAGTATTGCATACTGCAATTCAAGTATCTTCGTTTGAGACCGTAAAAAACGTCCAGACCACCGACATTGCTTCCTTTCCATTAACGTGACAGTGTGCTGTCACCAACACTGTCACATGACATGACCAAACGAGCTACGCATGGGCAAAAAACACACACAAACGCGCGTGCGCACACACACACACACACACAACGACAACTAGACGGAAATAAATATCGGTTGTTATTATCGGACCAGATTTACTTATCGGACCGATGCCGATATGTTAAAAAATGACCAACATCGGCCGATACCGATATCACTGCCAATATATCGTGCATCCCTGTCCAAAACACTGTATTTTTTTTATTTGTATCTATTTAATAAAAAAAAAGGTTTTTTTTGCTTTGTTTTTCTCTGTAAACAGTTATAATTTGCTAACCGGTTACTCGTTAACATGTACATATTGTCCCACCCTTAACTCCTATTTTCATAGGTTTTTAGTCAGGATTAATCCTGACTCCACCAAGTGCAGTGCCAAGGAGCAGATGAGCCAGAAGACTGGGACAATGGTGAAGCGGAAGACTTCATACATGAACCCCCATTAGTGCAGCTGGTAACCAGGACGATCGTGCATTTTGTGGTAAAAGCATGAAATTTGGTACACTTATAGTCAAAGGCATTCTCAAAAGATTTGGATATGGAGCCATCATGAATTTTCAACATGGCGCCCATGGCAGCCATTTTTCAAAATGGCCGCCAGCAACAACTGTTTTCTTATGAATGATG
Organism: Pagrus pagrus; assembly: GCF_965226575.1. Classification (NCBI taxonomy): domain Eukaryota; kingdom Metazoa; phylum Chordata; class Actinopteri; order Spariformes; family Sparidae; genus Pagrus; species Pagrus pagrus. The sequence continues at coordinate 29,776,895 of NC_140200.1, read as the reverse complement.
TATATAATATGGTATTTCAGACTTATTTACCATACATAGTACTTGGTAAATGTCTTTTGGATAATCTAAATTTGTCATTGAATATTCAAGAGGGCTGACATCCTTCAAGATGGCGGCTATCACTTTTATGGCTGTCTGATATGGGTGATCTCGGTGTCAAACCAGTTTATATATATATTTTTTGTATTCAAATTTTGAACTTTGCAATTGCCCATAGCTTCCTTCTACCTCCTGGTGACCACAGTAGTCACACACTTGGTGACTACTGGTGACCTATGACCCTTGTTTATTTGAAGATGGCAGCCATATTTCCGAAATAAAAATTATAATTTCAAGTAAGTTATCATCTAATCCCAATAACCCAATAATCTAAAAAAAAAAGAAAAAAAAGTAAAAGTAAAAGAGTGGATGTCGAAACACAACCAGGGCACACTGGTGATACCACTGCTGTGAAACTCAGCATGGGGTTCAGTGCCAGCTAAATACACTCCTCTTAATAATGCCATTTTCTGTATTTAATGTGCTAGTTGTGGTCATAGCTAAGTGGTAGTGTAGTTTAGTTTCCTAAATGCTATCTAATTTTAGCCCCACATCGACTTAGTTTACATAGTTAGATGTACATGGTTAGATAGCCGCACCTGAATGGACAGGATGTGCCAGCGCGGGAGAGCCGAGCCAAGGGTAACGGGGCTTTATATGATTTTCATATAGTTACCTGGATGGTGTACAGATCGCACAGGAATTAAATGGTACTGGATGAACGATCGGGCTAGGTGTAGGGTAATCTTATCCGAACCTAGTTGTATCCCATACTCGAATGTGTTTCCCTGTAGTAAAAGGTGGTATATAAGGATAACCCCTCGGCCTTTACTGCAAACATAGTTTTTCTTGTCTGACAAAATGTCGAAGAAATTCCAGCTTGTGAATTTTGATGGTCAAGGACCATCACCTTCTTGCACAGCCAAGACTGACTGGAATCTCTGCATTATATGCCAAGAGCACACGGCAGAGGCATTGAGATGTCCTTTGCAGTCCAAGCGAGCAGAAAAGGGAAGTGGCTATACTTCACTTGCGGAGCATTTAATCCAGTTTAATGAACTTGGCCAGCTCCCTTCAACATTGTCAATTGGACGACTGGATGAGGGCCAAGGTATTGAAGCTGCCATGATTGCAAACAAAGCTCAATACCATCATACATGCAGGCTGAAGTACAATGATTATGATTCAAACAGTTGATACTGATGTTGTGGTGCTCGCTGTGGCAGTGGCTCAAACACTACAACCAGAGGATGAGCTTTGGTTGGCTTTTGGAACAGGGAAGAATTTCCGTTACTTGGCAGCCCATGAAATTACAGCAGGGCTCGGACCCGAGAAAGCACGTGCACTACCAGTGTTCCATGCGTTGACCGGTTGTGACACTGTGTCAAGCTTTGTTGGCCATGGGAAAAAGACTGCGTGGGCTGTATGGTCTGTGTTTCCCGAGCTTTCACATGCCCTATTGAAACTGTCTTCAGCCCCAAAGGATATACCACAGGAAGTAATGGCCACAATTGAGAGGTTTGTGATCTTACTCTATGACCGAACCAGCACATGTACAGAAATCGATACGGCAAGGAGGAAGTTATTCGCAAAGAGGCACAATGTGCAAGCAATCCCCCCTACCAAGGCTGCCCTAGAAGAGCATGTAAAGAGAGCTGTGTACCAAGGAGGGCATGTGTGGGGTACAGTCCTGGTGTCAACACCAGAACTACCTTCACCATGCGAATGGGGCTGGTCAAAGTCATCTGAGGGGGACTATGAACCCTTCTGGACATGTCTACCAGATGCAGGCCAGTCCAGCTATGAACTTATCTCATGCAAATGCAAGAAGGGTTGTGTTGGGCAGTGCAAGTGCAAAAAGTCCCACTTACAGTGCACAGCCCTCTGCTTCTGTGAAGGAGAGTGTGAATAGTCTTCCGTGTGATAGACCCTATTTGCCTTGCTTAATATGAGTGTTATGGAACATGGAAAGAAGAGTTTTAGAAATTCTAAAGTTCGTATTAAAATTCTGCATCAGGAAAAATGTATAATTTCACACAGATCATCCATATCTAACAAGTTGGCGGCCATTTTGAATTTTCAATTGAAAAGTTCCACTATCCAAAACACATTTACCAAGTACTATGTATGCTAAATAAGTCTGAAATATCATATTATATCCAGGATTCATAAGAAATAGTTATTTCTGGCGGCCATTTTGAAAATGGCTGCCATGGCCGCCATGTTGAAAATTAAGGATGGCTCCATATCCAAATCTTTTGAGAATGCCTTTGGCTGTCAGTGTACCAAATTTCATGCTTTTACCACAAAATGCACGATTCCTTTACATTTTTGAACTAAGCTCTTGCACTACATGTAATCTCCTTCATCAGGGACTTCACTGAGTTCGACTGGCAAACTGACTAGATGCAGGTGAGGTTCTGATAATAGCTTTTGCATTGAAAGTTCAAGATGGTTTATTTCAAGATGTTATCTCAAATATTTTATTAAATAATTTGTGTTAAGCTACTGTTGTGTCAGTGATTGAATGGTGATTGAGACTATGGTCCACTGATGAAGGCTTGAGTTGACTTCAGCAGGAAAAATCAAACATGCTGTAATTCATTCAGTTCATGGTCAATCAAAAACATACAGACAAAGTAATTGTAATAAATGTAATTGTTAATGTGTTTTCTTCTTTAATTTACATTCTTTATACCATCACTTTCCAATTTTTTTTTTCTTTTTTCTTCTTTCCTACTCAGTCCTTTTCTCAAGATCAAAATATTCTCATATTCATAGTCTTTCAGGTAATGGGGTCTGACAACCGGACATCCTGATCTGGTAATGACAGGACATGTCCTCACTGATTGTCTCTGCAACACCAGTTTCTCGGTTGGTGTGTAACCCACAGTCCCTGTCTGTGTCGGTAAGGTGGATGTGCCATGGTCCCGCCTGAGGTGTCGTCGATTTCTCCTCAGCACACTTCCCGACTCCAGTTTCACTTCATAAGATCTGTGGCTCACAGGTTTAACCACCTGTGCCATTCTCCAGACCTTCTGTGAATCAAAGGGCTGAACTCTCACACTGTCACCTTCCTTGAAAGAGTCCATATCCTTCGCTCTGCGGTCATAGTATTTTTTCTGTCTCTGTCTGTCGTCTATCAGTCCTTGTGTGTTGTTTGTTACTTCCGGAAATGTGTCTGTGGTAGGAAGAAGGGTCCTTGTCCTCCTGCCCAGCAGTCTTTGTGCCGGGCTTGTGTTGAGACCTTGGCTTGGTGTGTTGCGATGGTCCAATATAGCCAAGTATGGATCTTGTCCCGCCGCCTGAGCTTTCATCATGAGATGCTTGGCGGTTTTCACTGCTGATTCCGCTTTCCCATTGCTCTGGGAGAATCCAGGTGAGGACAATCTGTGTTCAAATTCCCACCTCCGGCTGAATTGTCGAAATTCCTGAGAAGTATACTGTGGTCCATTAACAGAGATTAGAACATCTGGTATCCCCTGACGAGCAAAGTGGGCTTTGAGTTTTCTAATCACTGTGTTGCTCATTGTGTCAGATAGTCAACCTCCCAAAAGTTGGAGTAAATAATCCACTGTTATCAAATAGTCTTTGTCCCTAAAGGAAAACAAATCTGTTCCCACCTTGGCCCAGGGTCTGTATGCCATATCATGTGGGTATAATGTCTCTCTTTGTTTTTTTGGGTCTACTGCCCTGCATATGTCACATTTAGAGATGAAAGTCTTTATTTGATCATTCATCCCTTGCCAGTATACGCACTCTCTTGCCCTACTAAGACATCCTTCTACCCCTAAATGAGAGGAATGGACCTGTTGGATTATGTCAGCTCTGAGTGAGTCAGGTATCACCTCTCTCTCTCTCCTCTGAAAACTATGCCATCCTGAAAGCTCAGTTCATCTTGGAATGAGTGATAGTGCTGGATGTCTTTGTTCTGCGGCCACCCAGCCAGAATCATCTCTCTCACTCTCTGTAGCTTTATGTCCTCACTTGTAGCAGATCGAATGGCGCTCAGTCTCTCAGCAGACATAGCTAACCATGTTTACAGTCTCTAACTCTGTCTCACTGTCTCCTTTAGTGCTCTCTGGTAAGTACGCTCGGCTCAGTGTATCGGCTAGCAGCATATCTCTGCCTGGTACGTAGGTCACACTGATGTCGTACTTCTGCAACCTAAGAAGCATCCTCTGTAGTCTCTTTGGTGCACTATGTAGTGGCTTCCATGTGAATATTCTTGAGTGGTTTATGATCACTCTGGACGGTCACTTTTCTACTATAAGTGTACTGATGAAATCTTTCCATCCCAAACACTATGGCTAAGCATTCTTTTTCAATTTGGGCATAACCCCTCTCTCTAGGCGTGAGTGCCCTACAACCAAATGCTACAGGTTTACCTCTCTGAGTTAGTGCAGCTCCTAGTCCTGTATCAGATGCATCACATTACAGTGTCATCTCGTCCTCTTGGTCGTAGTACTTCAGCACCGGACTGTCAGCTATTTTGTCTTTAAGCCTTTGTAACGCAGCCTCATGTGTGTCAGTCCACTCCCACATCTTTGTGGGTCAGTCGTCTGAAAATGTCACAGTCATCTGCTAGGTGAACATAGAACTTTGAAAGGTAGTTTACCATACCCACCAGTCTCTGTACCCCTTTAACATCTGTCGGCCTGGGCATCTCCCTGATTGCCCGCACTTTGTCTGGGTCAGCCCGCAACCCCTCTGCTGTTAGCAGGTGACCAATGTAGGGTACCTCCTGTCGTCGTAGTTTAAGCTAATCAAAGTTCAGTTTGATGTTTCGTTCTCTGCACCTGGTCAGAAAACATCTGAGTTTCCTGTCATGATCTTTGTCTGCATCCTCCAGTGTCACACCTTCACCCGCGACCAACACATCATCTGCGATGATGTATATTCCTGGTAAGCCCTTGAGTGCTTGTAGGAGCGTCCTCTGGAAGACTTCTTGTGCTGGGCTTATCCCCATTGGCATTCTCAGCCATCGGTACTGGCCAAATGGGGTGGCGAATGTGGTGAGATAGCTGGACTCTTCCCCTAGCTTGACATGCCAGAAGCCGTGTCTGACATCACAGACTGTGAACACTTTTGCTTTTGACAGTTCTGGGAGGATGTCATCAATTGTAGGGAGGGGAAAATGGCTCCTCTTCAGTGCTCGATTCAGTGGTTTTGGATCTATACAGATTCTTTTCTTTCTTTTTGGTTTCATCACTGAGACCATACTACTTATCCAGTCTGTGCTTCTTTCTACTGGAGTTATGATCCTTCTTTTCTCCAGATCATTCAGTTCCTGTTTCAGCGGTGCCATCATAGCAACAGGCACTCTGCGCTTTGGCAGTTTCACTGGTTGCACACTCTTGTCTATTTCAATGTGGTATTCACCTTCCATACAGCCATCACCAGTGAACACATCTTCAAACTCTGTTTTGATTTTCTCTATCGTCATATGTTCATTACAGTTCTCCTCCTTTGTCCTCGCCTTTAGTTCCTTTCTGACAATACTATCAATGGCCATGATATTCTTATACTTTATACTTTACTCTTTGATTAACTTCATGGCTTCGTTGGCTTTTTTGCCCAATAACGGGATTTTGTCATTCTGGTCTACCACTTGAAACTCCAGTCTGTACAATTTGTTGTTTCTGGGGTTTCTGACTTTGACCTTGCATTTACCAAGTGGCTTCAGCTCGGTTTTATTGTATATCAAAAGCACTGTGAGCCGAGGTGCTTTCACCAGATGTGAAAATGACCCAGTGTTTAATTTTTCAGTTCGTACGGTTCTGGTTTACACACGTTTGTTTTCTCTGGTCCAAACAGTAAATTACAGAGTATCTTTGGTAGATCCGTGATTGTCACGTTTCCATGACGACTGACCGGAAAAAGACGCGTGGTCATGTTTATGTGACTCCAGATTGTAAAAATCTCTAAGGAAAAAATAAAAATCTCTGGAGACACCAGGCAGTTGTTTTTTAGTTTTTAAGTGCAGACAGTTGATATTATTTATCTAAATAGTATTTTTATTATTTATTTATTTTTGTGGTTGTTTGAAGAGCATTTCAAGAGTGCAATCTGTAAGACCTGGTGTTACATAAATGTCTTATAATAACACATGATAATGATAATATTTTCAAATTTCCAGTCAACTTTTAACATTGATCTTAAAGCCTTATGGAATCACTCCTTCTAAATTCTACTACTCCATTAATGAATCTGTTACCTATAAGGCCCTGCCATCAGTCAATGGTCAGGGTCAGGCCCCTGACACAAAAAAACACGCTTGGGCACCGGTGGGCCGCTGGTGGGCCACCCTACCACCGGGCTTAACAAGTTTTCTGGTGGAAACCCTGCCTACTTCTGTTATGGCAATAATGTCCTCATAAGTGCCACTGTCCTCCTCTGCCACAACATGTACAGGTCTGACTTTCCTGTTACTCTCTGTTCTTGTCTTGCATTTAGCAGCAAAATTATTGTCTTTCCCACACTTATTACATTTCTTGCCAACTACTACTGTCTACTTTTTGTCTGTTTTTTTAATGGAGACATGGTTGAAGTCACTCTAGATTATAATGAGAGCACTCGGGTGAGCAGTCTGTAGTCCGGCTATTGTAGAGTGGATGACGTCACATGCCAACGTCGGGTTAGCGGACGGGGGAATATACACAGCCACTACAATAGCATATGAGAATTCACGGGGTAAATAGTAAGGACGGAGACCCACAGCTAACAGTTCAATATCCGGGCTGCAGATGCAGTCTTTGATAGTAATGTGACCAGGATTGCACCACCTGTTGTTCACATAAACAGCAAGCCCCCCTCCTTTGCGCTTACCGCTCTTAGTGCAGTCCCTGTCAGCCTGTACAGTGTGGAAACCCTCGTTGGAAACATTGTGGTCAGGAACATCCGTGTGTAGCCATGACTCCGAGAAAATCATCAAACTACACTCCCGTTAGCGCTGTAAGCTCGTCCATCTTATTCCCCAGTGATCTCACGTTGCCCATGATGAGAGATGGGAGACACGGCTTGTATGTCTTCCTCTCCATAAGTCTCCGATGTTTCGCTCCTTTCATCTCCCTAATCATACGTGAATGAGCTCAGCTCCTGTTTCACGGTGTGCATCCATGCGTAAAGTGAGAAACGTAGCTGATGCTCTGGAAGGAAGTCACCCCAAAGATAGTATATGGTAAAAAGAGTGCACACTTAACTCTATAAACAACCAGGGCCTTCACAATGCATTTCAGACTAACTAGCTAGCTAAGTAGCAGCGTTCTTTTAGAGCTGGAATGTAACTTTTGACCGTGAAACAACAAAGGTGAGACGTGTGCAGAGATTGTCTATAGTGTGCAAGCTAGGTTTTTATTTGTCAAACAGGGAGCACTTGGTTCATTAATTACATGGGACTTTCTGCTGTTAGCTGGGGGCTGGAGCTAACTAATTGTTTCTACCAGCAGTGATGAATACTTACTTTCTTGAAATACTTTCTTATATCCATTCTTCTTCATTCACGTTTTTCTCCTCATGCTGTTCTAGTCGGCTCTGTGTGCTTCAAGGTAAACACACGCTGCAGGTACCGAGTGCAAGTAAGGTTGCAGGGAAAACGTGGACTGGATTTTCAGTGATGTGGGCGTTCTCTATATGAACAAGTGGAATGGATTGGATAACGACGCACTGAAGGGGCTCTCTCTACCTTACACGTGAACACATGAAGTGAAGGGAAACTGATAGATTTATGATCATATTTAAGTGAATAATGACAGGTTATATGATTATTTACTTTAAGGATAACTACCGTTTTTTACAACCTGAACCTTATTTCTAGCAAAATATATGGTCATTTACTCACCCAGATAACTTTGGTGTCATTTGAAGTTGTTCGGACGAAATGAGATCCAGTGTAGCGCCGATATATCCATATAATGCGAGTGACGGGGCAGCGACACACAGCCTCTATATAACGCATTATCTGCCACGAAACTAGTTCATTTCACCAATATTTTGTTATGATACGCTAGCGCTATTCCCCTCTGAGTCCGGGCTCGTCTATTGTCAACATCCTGGGTCTGTAGGTTGACCTACTACCTCTGACCTGGAGGATGTCGTCTCTGAGCTGCGCGCGCACCCGCGACAGCTCGGCTTGTTTATCTGTAGCTGCTACTGCTAGTTTGACCCCGGATGTTGATAACGGACGAGCCCGGACTCAGAGGGGAATAGCGCTAGCGTATCATGACAAAATATTTGTGAAATGAACTAGTTTCGTGGCAGATAATGCGTTATATAGAGGCTGTGTGTCGCTGCCCCTTCACTCGCATTATATGGATATATCGGCGCTACGCTGGATCTACTTTCGTCCGAACGACTCCAAATGACACCAAAGTTATCTGGGTGAGTAAATGACCATATATTTTGCTAGAAATAAGGTCCAGGTTGTAAAAAACTCATATTCCAAAAAAAAAAAAAGTTTAATAAAAACACCAAATTATTTAGGGGGGGGCTTAAGAATATTTTAAATAGGCCAAATGACGCCACTGATTGAGGTCATTCAACATCTGCCGGACTATGCTCAGGATGTTTTTTGAGTCTGTGGTGACCAGTGCTATACTCTATGCTGTTGTGTGCTGGGGCAGCAGGCTGAGGGCAGCGGACGCAAAAAGACTGAACAGACTGATCCGCAAGGCCAGCGACATTGTGGGAGTGGAGCTGGACTCTCTGACGGTGGTGTCAGAGAGGAGGATGCTGTTCAAGTTACATGTCATCTTGGACAATGGCTCTCATCCACTCCATGACGTGGTGTTCAGCCACAGGAGTACATTCAACACTAGACTGATCCCACCAAGATGCACCACAGAGCGCCACAGGAAATCATTCCTGCCTGTGGCTATCAAACTGTTTAATTCCTCGCTCTGAGTGTGGCATAATTGCTCTTTATATATGTACATTTCTTTTATTTTTGTTTTTGGTGATATTGATATAATAATAATAATAATAATAATAATAATAATTAAAACTGCCAGCAGTGATGAACGGGCCCTCGCCCCCCCACGTATATCGGGATGTGGCGCCGTGGGAGGCCTGTACGCCCAGATGTGTGCTTGCCCGTTGCCTATGCAAATGTTCTACCTACTGTAAATGGGATACGTGTCACACAAAACACAACAGTGACATCTTCATTGACTTCCTGTGTCCAGTGGGTGGCACTATAGATATAACACATTACTGATGCAGAGACGTATTCAGGGCGAGCCCCTCTACATGTGTGACCAATTTGAGGCAGATCGGCAATTGTATGTTGAAGTTATCGCTATGGAGTCCCCTGGCCACACCCACCCCCAATCATGTTGAATTATCAAATTTTTCACCACATGTGACGTATGTTTCAAGTTTGGTGAGTTTTGGGGCATGTTCTGGCTGCCAAATATGCGATCTTGGGGACAGACAAAAAATAATAATAATAATAATAATAATAAATAATCCTTACAGATACAATAGGTCCTCGCACGAGATTCGTGCTCGGGCCCTAATAATCATTACAATTACAATAGGGACCTCGCAGGTTCCCTGCTCGGGCCCTAATAATAATAATCACTACAAAAACAATAGGGACCTCGCAGGTTCCCTGCTCGGGCCCTAATAATAATCATTACAATTATAATAGGGTCCTTGCAGGTTCCCTGCTCGGGCCCTAATAATAATAAATAATCCTAGCAGATACAATAGGTCCTCGCACGAGATTCGTGCTCGGGCCCTAATAATAATAAATAATCCTAGCAGATACAATAGTTCCTCGTACGAGATTCGTGTTCGGGCCCTAATAATAAATAATCCTAGATAATCCTTTCACTCTGGTCCAAACGCCGCACCACTGGCAGGGCTTCATGTTTCCATGACGACTGACCAGAAAAGACGCGCGTGAAGTCATGTTTAAATGACTGCCGATTGTTGTTAAAGTTTATCATTACTTTGAGGCTCATTTTAACAGAGACACATGTATGCACTACACAGGTACGCAGTTTATTTGTTGCACTGCTGTTTTTGTTTAATAAACGGACCCCTCCAGTTTGACTGTCGCGCTAATGGCGCAAACGGAGCTAACCAGGCTAACAGAGCTAACTGGTAAGCGGTGCCTGGACTCCAGTACTCACCGATATGGTATCGGATTCCGAACAACTCTAGGTAAAAGGAAAGAAGTGTGACACAGCTTTGGAGCAACTTACTTAGTTGATTCACAACACTACAACTAAACGGATTCTCACTCTGTGTGTGGCACTGGACAACGGTTGGGCTGTGGAGCGGTGCAGGTACAGAGGAGAAGCAGCGGGTGGGAAGAGGATGATACCATTTGCTAAGCGGGGGTGTTTTCATTTTCGTCCTTAACATACCTTAACATATACATTTTAAACCACAAACTACAGAGTATGTTCTGGACATTATTTAACCTTGTCAAAGACGAACAAAAATTTTAGACTAACAACATTTCTTACTCCAAGTTTTAGGGGTGCTGAGCTAGCCTCGCCCACGAGTATACTCAACTGAAATACAATTTTATATGTCAGAGACTTAACTGAATTTCAATGCCTTAAGGTGGGGTAAGTTGAACCATTGGCTCAATTTACCCCATAGCCTTTGTCTCACTTTGCCCCATAGCCACCATTTTGGAAAAAACGGCCTAGCTTAGAAATTCAGGCTAATCTTTAGTGAAGTGATTTACATGACTTACTGCAGGTGACTACCGACCAGAAGGTCGCTGGTTCGAACCCCGGCTCCCATGGGCGGAACTGAGCTACACGCTGAAGCATCCTTGAGCAAGATGCTGAACCCCAAATTGCTCCTGATGCGCAGTTTGCACCTTGGGAGGCAGCCTCTGCCATCAGAGGGCCCTGCGATGAGCTGGTGTCTCATCCAGGGGTGTACCCTGGCCTTCGCCCTCTGAGAACTGGATTTGGCCCCAGTAGACCCGCAACCCCCCAAAAGGGGGGATAAAGCGGCAACACCCTGCGACCCCAATAGGGATTAAGCGGACAAGACAATGAGATGAGATGAGATGATGAGATTTACATGACTTTTTACGTTAGCAAATTACCAACATGTATAATATATAATTTTAGACCTGGATAAATTTGCTTTGACATAACAGTCATTTTACCTCATATGCAGAAAATTTACTTTGACAAGCAAAAAACTGTTTTTTGTGTAAAAAAAATTCTTACCACTTCTCCCATGTGCTTCTCTGCATCACAGCAAGATGGAAATGATGGGTGCTTCCTGAATTTATGGTCACATGACAAAACGTGCACGGTTACCTAGATACAAGGGGTGGGTCAACTTACCCACTGGCTCATCTTACCCCACTCTCCCCTATGCAGAACTTATTCAGTTCTTGGATGATAAAAGTCTATCGCTGGTAATACGAGAGGCAGCCGACGACGGGCGAGGAGCTCTGAAGATTTTGAGAGACTATTACCAAGGTAAAGGAAAGCCACGTATAATCAGCCTTTATACAGAACTATCATCTAACATATGTGATCCACGCTGAGACCGCAATCACAGCGTTGAGAAATGTTGGTGAAACTTTTAGCGACGTTAAGGGGCTGCCTGAGTCCTTCAAACCATTTGCGGTCCATGTCACACAGCGTGATGAGACCATATCTTTTGCCGAGTTTAAAACAAAGCTACGCATCTACAAGGACACAGAGAAGATGTGGGCTGCAGCAACAGATGACAACGTGAGGGCAGCAGCGGACCTGGCGTGCTTCAAATGCGGCCTGAAGGGACACCTGGCCAGAGCCTGCCAGCGCAAGCTGTGGTGCAGTCACTGCAGGAGCACCACACACTGGAACACCACCTGCAGAAGGAAACAGCGCAGAGACCAAGACGAAGCACACAAAGTCTCCAGGGAGACAGAGGACCAGGACAACGAGTACGCCTTCCGAGTGAGCGAGGGGGCAGCAGGTGTCAACATTAGGGGCCTGATGGTCGACTGCGGGGGAACCTCGCATATCATCACAGATCTCGCCAAGTTCAAGAGGTCTGATGAGGAGTTCCAGGCCGAGACACACTGCGTGGAGCTGGCTGACGGCACGAGGTGCAAGGGGATGGCAGAGAGCTGCGGCGATGCAGAGGTCTGTCTGATTGACAGCAGAGGCAGCCATCTGAGCAGCATGCTGAGGCAGGCCCGGTACATCCCATCCTATCCACAAGACATTTTCTTGGTGAAAGCAGCCACTGCCAGCGGAGCCACCGTGATCTTCAAGAAAGGGAAGGATGCTCTGATCCACAGAGACGGTACGAAATTACACATTCATGTACATGACAGACTATATTATTTATTTAGTAAATAATGATGATGATGAATGTGATGACCAATGCAGGGGATGTTTTGATATGCAGACATGGCATGAGATTCTGGGGCACTGCAACTACGATGACATTCAGAGGTTACAAAGTGTTGTTGATAGCATGAAAATTAAAGGTCCAACAAACAAACCCCTCCAAACTGTGAAGTGTGCACTCTGGGAAAATCTTTTGAAACCAGAAACAGAGACCCTGATGTGAGAGCTAAAACACCTCTAGAGCTAGTAGACACAGATTTGACAGGACCGATCCACCCAGAGTCCAGAGATGGTCACAGATATGCACTTTCATTCACTGATGACTTTTCTAGTGCAGTGTTTGTGTATTTCTTAAAGAACAAAAATGACAGTACTAGCTACAGAGAAGTTTCTAGCTGACACAGCCCCATACGGCAAGGTCAAGTGTTTCAGATCTGACAATGGTACTGAATACACAGGAAAAGGTTACCAGGCTGTACTCATTAAACATGGGATTAGACATGAAACATCAGCACCTTACTCTCCTCACCAGAATGGCACTGCTGAGCGCAATCGGCGCACACTTTTTGATATGGCACGGTGCATGTTGATTGAAAGTAGTCTGCCAAAACAACTGTGGACTTATGCAGTCCAGACTGCCGCTGTGGTGAGGAACAGATGTTTTAATAAACACACAAAGCAGACACCATGCCAGACAGATACACAAATTGCAGCATGTCTAAATATGTGTCTGATGAGGAGACTGATCAAGTCCAGAGTAACATATGTGGCCGGAGCACGGCTCACTCCTCCTCGCAGTGGGCCGCTGTGTCTTTCTGGCGCACTGATTGATTGGCGGGGAACGCACCTCTATATAGGCACCTGGTTCCACCTTGCACACTCTCTCTTTTCCTGTTCCGCTCGTCCTTGGTGGTGGCTGTGGCCTGGCGTGGCGGAGCTGGCGTGGTGAAGCCCAGGTGGTGTGGCTGTGCTGGCGTTGGAGCGTCCTTGGTGTGTTGCCATAAAGACGCACGATATTTTCTGCAGCGCACAGGTAAGGTGCGTTAAAGGGCACCAATGCCTCTCCTTTACATTCACGTACCAAATATGTTTGGTGACACGGTTGTTCTCGCTGCAGTGTGGCGGACTGTTGGTGCCATGGGGCTGGGTTGCCCCACTGGAAGCCCTTCTGTGTGTTGTTGTGATGTCTCCACGTGGTAAGTCGTGTTGTCCGCACCTCGCTTTCAGTCTGTTGCTCGCTCCCAGCTGATTGTATTGTCCTGTGCTGTTGTCCTAGAATATGTCCTCCTGGCGCTCCGTAAATACCATGCTGGTGAGGCCCAAAAATATTAAAGCCATCATCTCCTGGACCCGCTGCTGATTTGGCTTGCTGGAACTGTGCTCTGTGGCTCTTCGGCTCTCCTGAGCTGTGATGGAGCAGTGATTGACAAGACAGGCTCTTCACAGAGCTGGTGTCGGGGCTTTGTTGGCCCCAGGAATTTTGTTGGTTTATTAATTATTTTTGTTAATGTGAATAAGAGTTATTTTGTATTCATTTTGTAAATTTTTTTTGTTTAACGAACATTTACTTACCTTTTTGTTTTGTTTGTTTTGCTGTTTGTTTCTTTATTTAAAGTATTTTGCTTTGGGGAGTGTGTGTGTGTGTGGGTCTGTGTGCGTTTTGTATATTTAAACGCTGCATTTAACTGTTTTACATTTCCTTTTTTTCTTTGTGGACAGGTGTTGTGGGCCAAGGCGGCGACCCTATCCCTACTGGTGGTCTTTTCTTCACGAACCCCTTGTGTGTGTGTGTGTGTGTGTGTGTGTGTGTGTGTGTGTGTATGCCGTGAGACAGGTGTTTTGGTTAGTAACCCCTCCCTTGATTTGAGTTAGGGCCGCCGTGATGAGCCCCAGCCCTGTTCACCTCCTCCTCTTGGTCCCAGGTTAAATGTTTAAATATTATGCAGCCTATGTCGATTTGATGAACTTCATTGATTAACTGTAAAATAAAATTGTCTTTATATTTTTCTAAAAACATCTCTTGACAGAGGTATTTCGAACCTGTAGCAGCCTGTAACCATAGTAAAGGTATCTAACTATTTTCTTCTCCTGGGGTGAAACTCCCCAGGTGGCGTTGTTGGTACAACTTTTGCACCCTCCACTTGCCACACATAGAGTACTGTTGTGGAGTTATGTGTAACATACCTGTTTCATTCTCAGAAGCTGTAACCTCAGATAAATCAAGAGAGTGGGTCAGTGCAATGGATGAGGAAATGCATTCACTTCGAGAGAACAACACATTTACCCTAACCAGCTTGCCCGAGGGTAAGAAAGCAGTGGGGGGTAGATGGGTTTATGATATTAAAAAACAATCTTGATGGATCTGAGAAATGCAAGGCCCGATATGTTGCCAAGGGATACAGTCAAAAGATGGCTGTAGATTATGAGGAGACATTTTCCCCTACAGCTAACTTGACTAGTATCAGAGTGCTGATGCAGAAAGCAGCACAGGAAAATTTGTGTGTAAGCTAGAGAGGTCACTGTATGCTAAAACAATGGGGCAGGAATTGGAACAAGGTTTTGCATGACTATCTTACCCAAAACAAGTTTGTACAGAAGCAGGCTGACCACTGTGTTTACACAAGGGAAACAGAACATGATAAGATGATCATTGTTATTTGGATTGATGACAATCATTGCAGCAAGTGATGAAAATGCATTGAAGGTTGTGAAAGACATGCTTACAGCAAGGTTCAAAATGAAGGACTTGGGTAAACTTGGACATTTTCTTGGCATTGATTTTAACCAGAGTGACAACTGTGTAACAATGTCACAGACAAAGTATGTTGAAAAAATAAATCAAGAGGTTCAACATGGAGGATTGTAAGCCTAGATCAACACCGTGTGAACAAAAACTGAATTACACGGATGATGCAGCACTGATGAATGATGTCACAAGATACAGAGAGGCAGTAGGAAGCCTCATCTATTTGACTGTCTGTACCAGACCTGATTTGAGCTTTATTGTAAGCAGATTGTCCCAGTACTTTACTGAACCTATCGAACAGCAATGGGTACAGTTAAGCATGTACTGAGGTATCTCAAAGGCACAAAATAACAAAGAGTTGTGTTACAGGAAAAGTGATGAGAACCTGGGTATACAAGCATACAGTGACGCGGATTGGGCTGCGGATGTCAATGACAGACGAAGTACATCTGGTTATTGTATAAGCCTAAGCAAGGGCGGCACTTTAGTGTCATGGAAAACCAAAAAGCAGCCAACCATAGCACTGTCCACTTGTGAGTCAGAGTATGTTGCACTTGCCACTACCATCCAAGAGTGTCTGTACCTCACACAACTTTTAGAGGGCATAGATAAACATCTATATGCATTACCTAAGGTGTATGAGGACAACCAAGGTACTGTTGCCTTAGCCAAAAATCCTGTACCACTTCATACGTATTGTCCTACTGATCAGATGGTAGCAGATTTGATGACCAAACTTACAACAAAATTTAAGTTGATTAATGCCAGGACTACACGGATACGATATATTCCTAAACGCACATTTTTCTGTCCAGTTGGGCCTCTCAACTCTCGAACACGGCGATATCACCCACATAAACGGAGATATTTTTAAACGGATAAAAAAGTGGAGAAATAAAAAAATATACGATTGAGTGGATCCATGTAGCGATGTTAAATGGAGCTGGTGTTGACGCGATGACATCAAGCACCGAGCAACAAGCCGTACACACATGCGCATTGAAGCAAAACGGTTGTCAACAACAATGGCCGACATGTACCGGGCTATCTATGTGTGCTTTGCACTTTTAGGTCTCATCTCAGCTCTACACATGAACGTAACGTTGTTGCAACAACTCCACTTCATCATCGGCCCACACAAAAGATTCTATTTTCGTTTTCTTCGCCATAACTTCTTACCCTAACTGCCGCCGTTTGACTGCTTCTTCTGGACCGTTTGACTGCGCATGCTCATAACGTTCTTCTTCTGTGGTATTTTACATTTTGCTAATCGCCACCTATCGGCCGGGCATGGCATTGCAGGCTTCAGAGGCGATCGTTTTCGTTTTGCCTCTTCGTATGGACAGAGATATTTCTGTGGTGTGGACAGAGTTTTTTTTTAAAACGAGGACGAACATATCCACTTAAAAAAATATCCGTATTCATGTAGTCCAGGCCTAAGTTTGCCAAGTTTATGTTTGGAGATAACTGGAAAAAAATTGAAATGAACAGAAAAAAAACTCTGAATTTTTTTTTTGATGTAATAATGTGAGAGCAAGTGGGGGTGTTGAGTTGGTGCTCCCAATTACTAAATGTTTATTTGTTATTTTGTGTTTATGATGGGCAAACTTAATGTTATGTTATGTTTATTGATTGATTGTTTGAGTTGATTGAGGACTGATTGATTGACTGACAGGCCAGCTGTCTGATATCCATTGTGGGCATGTTTAATAAAAGTCTTGCACCCGCAGCTGAGTGCAGTTGTGTGTAGGTGACCTGGAAAACAGCAGAGCGTCTCCAATTCATGTTTGTTTCTTTCAGTATATTCTTTCATCCTTGTATTCGGTGCTTGATCTTTTAACTTTTGGGTTCACAATGCCGTGCCGCTGTATAGCCCTACTCTGTCAACACATACACAGTAATGAGTAATAGACCAAAGAATTGAAATAAATGCTGACTGGTCTAGACTTTAAAGGTGTCCTGTAGAGTTTTCTTGTAAAAAAAAAACCCAGACAGACCACACTGTGTGGTCTGGGTCTGTCTTCAGTGGCTCATTTCACAGGTAGCTGGTCTGATTAAATTTACAGCAGCACTAACAGTTGCATGTCCCTGTGCTTCTCTTTCCTTTTGATCTCATAGCCTCATCAGGTATTAAGACAACAAAGGGGCTCATTAATCATGTCGAAGGTGGATGGGGAGAATCAGAGTAGGAGATGGAGCCTTCATGGGAGTGAGGGGCAAGAAGCAGCACTTCACGCTGACACTTTATGATATTTTATTCAGTGATTTTTTTTACCACAGGCTCAGTGGGGAGAACATCAGTGACATGACTGCACATGTAAAAAGGATCTTCACACTTCGTCCTATATAGAATAAGGTAAACCACATGCTAAAGGTGGATATTCAGTGCAGTTTAAAGCTGCACTAAGACATCTCTTTATATTAACTATTCATCAAAAGGCCATATGATGGGTGTGAATCTTACACCCACAGAGGAGTTAATGTTGCCATCAGCTCTACAGAGCCCTGCCTTCTCTCAGCCCTTTGGTTTGGTTTTAACATTGGCAGTAGTGTTTTGGTTCAGTCTCACCACTGTCATCAACATCATTTCCAGCAGCAGACAGCTGTTGTTAAGCTCTTAAATGCCCACAGTATAATACCCTATTAATGTTGTCTTGGAAACAGTGGTATACTGTATGTCGCTTATGGAGTTATTGGATCATTTGTATGAGGATGAGCTGAGGCATGTGTTTGTGTTTTACAGTGTCGCAACTGTTTTGCGATCAGGGCTGTAATGTGCCACTGCTTTGTGGATGGATATTCAAATAAAATAAAAGCTGAGGAGTGAGCCTGTCCATGTTTTAAGGATTCAAAGGCCTGGTGTAAGTACTGTAATGCTGAAATCATGGCCCATCTTAATGATTTCGTTCCACATTGTAAAAAGCCCAACCATGAGTAGCCAGTGTTAAAGCCTTTAGTGTTTCCTCTACAGGCAAAGCTGGACAGAAATCCATCCAGAAGACCGAAAAAAGTGATAATACTGAATGAATGAATGCTGTGGACAACTTGTCAGACATTTTGCAAGATGAGATGGGAGGATTTAAAGATTTAAAGAGAGGAGTCAGTGATTGATGTGAGTGATTCACCCTTTTCCCTCCATTTAACAGCTGCTTTGATGTGATGGACATTGAGTGAGGCTGCACTGTAGTCCTGCTGCTCTGCAGGCCATTGATTCTGCTCATGGGGTGTGAGGGGGATGATGGCATGTATCCCACATAGTGTTGAAATATATACATAATAATATTAATATAATAAGCAAATAAATAAATCAGTAGTAATAAAGGTGGACAAATTAGATTAATCAGTCTTGTTTATTGTAGCTGTAAATGAGCTTGATTAAGCATGAAGTGTTTGCAGGTACATTCAGGGAATGATTTCAGAGGATAGGAGAAATGTGGCTTATCTGGCACTAGACAGGAGGTTTTTTTTTGCTTTAACATACCATTATGAAGTAAAATATTGATTGCACAATGTAATGGCTATAGAATGACACCGGCATTTCAATAGGTTCCCTCAGATACGTACTATAGTGCCTTATTAGGATGTAAGGAGCTAAAGTGTTAAGAATAAATTGCCTTTTCACACGTCATCAAGCAACAAACAAACATGAGCATACATCTGGAGTAGTTTTTGTGGCCACCTGGTGGAACTGAAGTTGATGAGTGTGACAATAATGAGCTAAACGAGGCTTTAAAGCTCTGTAGAGCTGTGGGACCCTGAAGAGTGGCAATCATTCTCTGTGGGAGTTTACCTTGTGAGGAAACTGGAATTGTAATCTCAAAAATCCATCTTGCCTGAAACCTCTCACAATACACAGTCATTTGATCCATCCACAGGAAGATCAGTTAGGAGTGTCTAAATGTTATCATGAGTTTGTACTTGAAGTACTAATCAATACTATCAATCACAAATGAATATTCTGCCTCCATCTGTGGCTGCAGTGCTTGTTTACTGTTCTCAGGACATAAATAACGGTTTGTCTCCAATCAGCTCTCAAACATCCTCACAGTGTAGTCCATGTCAATGGACAGACACATTCAGTTCAGTTTTATGAACTTTACTGAGTAAATTCTCAACAAAGCTTTCATTAAAGTAATCCTGCTTTTCCTACACCCTGTTGGTGAGTGCAGCATCAAACTTAGTGTTTACTATCTATTTAGATCTTTAGGGGTCGAGCATGTTTTGGATGGGTCTCAAATAAAACAAAATGTACTGAGAGATGAAATTAGCTGAAAGTTTACGCTGAGGAAGCAAATGATTGACACAGATGTAACAGCGAATACAACAACTCGGTTGTTTCCTCGTGCAAGTGCAGAACAACAGATGGCAGCATTTCTTGCTTCAGTCGAGTACTGTTTGTTGATATTTATATGCTATATGTGGATTGATTGTCATTGTTTTTCTACCCAATTGAGCTCAAACATCCCACTGAAACTTTAATAAAAACAACCATAAAATAATTGGCCTCCTCTTTAGGAACTGAAGTGATTCAGTTATAAGTTACGTTGTCCACATGATACGCATGTCTGGGATGTTGAGCAGTTATGGAACATAACTGTGTTCCAGAGTAAGCGTTGTAAGCGTGGTAAACCCCTTTTTTAAGGAAATGGCCATTGAAAGGCTGACAGACACAGGACAATAGCATGTACAGACTCTCTGAGTGAAAGGGGCAAAAAGGAATGAGTGAATGAATGAATGAATGAATGAATGAATGAAAGAAAACTGATGAATATTAGTTCATGCCAGGGTGACGATTTATGCTGCATTATGTCCTTAGAATTAAAAGTAAAATAAGAAGTATTTAACATAAAAATGCTGTTGTAGTGTACTAATTTTGTCACCAGAATGGAGGAAACAAATCTCTGTAACTCAAAGGTGGCAGGTACGCTGTTACTACATGTATGTTATGACATAACTGTGTTTACATGCTTACTCCACAGGGTGGCACTCCACCCACATATCAGTCAGTTTAAAAGCCATGCAGAGCTCAGAGCTCAGAACATAACACTAAGAGACACAATAACATCAATGATATCTCAGTTATCCAATAGTTTCTGATCTTAACCCACAAACTAAAACTCATCTGTCCATTAAAAATCTGTCTATGCAAGTCTTTTGGAAAATACACAACTGAAACCCTGGAGAACTCCATGTTTGTCATGGTGCACAGGACAGGTTAACAATCCCCGAACATTTCCATTAACTTTAACATTTTCAAGAAAACGCATGATCATGGATTTGGGCAGATTTTTTTCTTTTATTAAGACACAGTCGAGGTAGAAAACATGGTTAACAAATAGAAAGCTAGTACAAACTGTCCAAACACAAAATAGAACTCATATAAAACACTGGAGTACGTCTGATGATTATGTCAATTGAAGGTTTCACGTCACACCCCCACATCCCACATTTTCCTCCCACTTCTGATGTTCAGCATCTAGAGATTTGAAGGTGAGGATGAATGCTATAACAAAAAATGGGTACATACATTTATAGCAAGCTCAACGTAGATTTTAGATTTAATACTCAGTATAGATAAAGTATGCACTTCTAAAACTGATACAGACAATTGCTGACAATGTCTTCAGAAGTCAATCAGAAAAACATGTTCATGCCCTTAAAAACCTTGAATTATTATCACAAATGTATCTAAAACCACTCCTGGAACAAACACTTTAATCAGGAAAAGAAAGCAGAAAGGGGCTGAACTTCAGAATCCTGCTAATACATAATCCCTTTCTCTATTCCCTTCCCACCCCATATTTCACTGTAGATGTCCTGGCCAATCACAGCTGGGCCCTAGGCTGTTGTCACAGCGGCACTTGGATCCAACTAGGCGTCGTCTCCTGTCATCAGAGGGATGCCGAGCCTATAGGAGAGCAAGAGAGGGGGGTGAAAGGAGTTTCAGGATATCAGTGGATTATGTGGGGTAGCAGGCTAAGGAGCTCACCTCACTGCAGGGTAGGAGGGCTAATCCAATCTGGATTAGGCCAGGTGGTTTCTCTAGAGGCATGAGGTGAGCTGGTTACATACAACTGGGTCCTCTGACTGTACGTTTGAATTACAGTTAAACTGTTTGAGAAAGCTTCAACTGCAGGTGTCCAAACCCTTTGTGATAAAAGCAGACTGACTAAATCCATACTGCTAATCTCTTCAGAAGTAAAGCTCTGCAATGATGTCAGTCTTACTTTTCATATTGTGTTATAAACAAAAGAAAAAAAATGCTAAAAAAACAGCAGACTTCCTGTGTGCAGGGCTGGATTAACATAAGAGGCCCCAGATATACAAAATACTGTAGGGCCTTTACTTACCCTCACCCCTCACCTCACCTGCCCCCTTTGACTGAACCCTTTAACCTTCAAATTCTCATTAAGGACAGAGATCACAGCACACTATTCATGGCAGCATCATTACAGGCCTAAATAAAGAAAACAATTCACAGTACTCTTAATTGATAATGATTCCTGGTGTTCTGTGTGTCACTGTTTATTTAGGATAAACCAAGTGAACACTGTATAAAATAAAGTGTTTTTAAAAAACTGATTTTCTCACAACGCAACTCTACAAAACTCCAAAATCTGAGAGGAATATCTCACAGAATCTAAAGAAAGGTGCTATAAAGTTGCATTGTGGGAAGTGCAGGATCCACTGCTATACCCTGATCTCTTCTGAATTGATTTTGATTAATTGATTAATTACCAACACCAAGGAGATTATGTTTTCACCCGTGTCTGTTTGTTGGTTGGTTTGTTAGCAGGATTACACAAAAACTGTTCTTGATAACTCGAGTTCCAAGAAAGTGGGATGGAGGACAGGTCTTGACCCAGAATAGACCCCATAAATGTTAATTCTTCGCAAAAATTGTCACAACTGTACATATACATATATACGCTGACATAGCTCTCTCTACTTGAGCTTTTCCACCTACAGTTGCCTACCCAACTCTATTCTCCTGTCACCTGCAGAATACTAACCATAGCACAAAAAGTAAGGAAATTTGTGTTTGGTGCCACATGTGTAAGGAACATGCATTTGTGGGATGAGCAGCAGAGCTGAGTATGTGGGTTGCACCCATGAAACATTTTCCAAATCTTCTCTGCCAAACAGCTTATTCTGCTATTGACTCTTGTTTAGTGGATTGGATGATTGAGGTCTGAAGAAACAAGACATATTGGCAATTTAACAATTTCTTAATTTAACAAACAGGAGCCTCAGTAGCATGTGGAAGAACCATACACAGCCACAACAGCCTGGCACCTCCTCCTCATGCTGGTCACCAGCCTGGTCACACACTGCTGTGGGATGGCATCCCATTCTTCAACCAGCTCAGCTACTCAGAAACACACATTTCCTTACTTTTTGTGCTATGTTTATGTCTCATCCTTCCTTTTGTCCTGATGATTTACTCATTTAACCTGCAGGGTAAAGCCACCTTTCATTGAGTAAAGCTTTTTAAATATGACAAATTGGAATTTGACAGTACAGTTCTGTCTCTGCTTCTCATTGCCTTGATACATTTTTATTTTCTCACAACGTAATTTTATGGCATGAGTCAGGCTTGAACCAATGATCTTTAAATATGAAACCAGGGTCACATGCTCCATGATTCAGTGACAACATGCCTTATTCTTTACTCTGGAAAAACAAACAAACTTTAGCCACATTTTACAAATAAACCAGATTTGTGAGATGTCTGCACAGAATGCAGATGGTCAGACACACTGATGTCATTCACTGATTGAGTTAGGAGCCGTCTGTGTGGAGGTCAAACTAACCTTACTGGGTGCTTTAATTACACTTGTAACACTCTAATCACGAGGCTCTAAGCTTTCCTCTATTTCTATTTTACAATATTGATAAATTCTGTCAGTGTTTCATGGAGTAAGAGACCTTCAAAGTCGCCATTCCTGCGGTGGTGTCTTGCTTCAATATCTACACATTTGAATGCAAGCTGCCCTCAGGAGTGAAACAATTACCTGCTCTTACTTTTACTTTCTATTAATGTCAACAATGTTGAGGAACTTCAGAAAGAACCAGTGTGGTTCTCAGCTGCTCCAACAGCTGCTCATTACAAACATCAACTTTAGAAAAAAACTGAATGCAAAATACACAAGCCCTTACTTGAAGAAGTGCCCCTGCCTGAGACCTGATACTTTCCCTGTGCATACAGAGGACAAAATGGTCTGTTGTGATTGAATGCAGCTCTTTATTGATTATGCTAGCTAGAGCAGTAATGTTTTTTAACATGTTTTAAAGAGTATTTCATCACTTGAAATGTGGTGGATGGTAATCTCTATTTATCTACTATCTATTTTGGCTCTTGTTGTAACCAATGTCTAATATATAAAATGTGAAAAATATTAAGATTGCCATCCATATAAGGACCCTAATCAGTATTTGGGGGCAACTGTATTGGATCAAACTACACACGCTGCTGTCAGCAGCGCAGCAGCATACGCTGAGTTGCCACTGCAGTAATGGTGGCAACAGTAGGTGGCATAACACACAAATCGATAGCTGGATCTATATAGACATCAGATTTGCCCAATAGTATCTAATACCTGTCTCAAAACTAAAGTAAAGACTTCACAAGTCAATTTTCAACAATGTATGCTATTTGCACTTTTGCCATGTATGACAGATATTGGTAAGTACCCAGTTTTTATTTTTATTTTCAGTAAATTTAATACTAACAAAGCAGGAGCAAAGAAGGAAGGTGCCCATATGTGTACCCACATCTTTGTGATATTACTTACCTATTAGTAGTAGTGGGCTCACTCCCTTTGGCCTGGCTAGAGACTGAATTGCCATCTTTGGAAAACTCCACATGTGAAGTCAAACTAGGCCTTTGTTCTGACTGGGTGCGA
Source organism: Pagrus pagrus (assembly GCF_965226575.1). Taxonomy (NCBI): domain Eukaryota; kingdom Metazoa; phylum Chordata; class Actinopteri; order Spariformes; family Sparidae; genus Pagrus; species Pagrus pagrus. The sequence continues at coordinate 29,752,881 of NC_140200.1, read as the reverse complement.
CGGGTAGAGCTGTCTATCCTTCTCATGGGTTGCCTGCCTCGGGAGACCTCTCCCCATGGTCTCGGAAGTACAGAGCTTCCAGACGAGATGCAGTTCTGAGGGTTTTGCAACTCTTTCAGACAGAAGACTGATCGGGCATCACGAAAGGACATAGATGGAATGATCTCTTCAATGTTATCTGTGGCACGTGTCACCGTTCTTGGAGAACCTGGGCGAGACGAGGGCCTGGAGGTGGTCATAGGTCTGAACACAGGAGGGCTTGGAAATCTGTGACACACAGAGGGACAAGATGGTGGTAGGCGGACTCTAGAGACAGGTGGTGCTGTCACAGGCAGACTGCAAGAGGAAATCTCTCCCTCATAAAAGTCACTACTTTCACATCTCTGCCCCATTCTGGCTTGGGGAGGTGAAGGTCCTCTACTGCTTATTTCCGCAATATTCCTCTTGTCAGGAGATTCTGCTGCATTGCGCAGGTGAATGATCTTACGTGCCTGTTGGTACAGACAGCTAGCCTTCTCCATATCTGGATCCAGATCAGTTTTTGTTTGCTGTTCTGAATCTTGCACCCCCATTACAGCATCCTGCCTGACAGGACGAGCAGGCAAGATGCTGATTGAACTGGGCCTCACACTGGCCCGGTTTGGCAGCACTTCCACATTCTGCACAGATGCCTTCAGGCGCTGGGAAACTCCGATGTTTTGAATTATCACTGGGAGATTCCGAACTGAACCCTCTTGAGACCTTCCCTCATTTCCTGCTATGCCCTCAGTACTCTGGAAGGAATTGTCCATCAGAACCTCTGGGGGTGGAGGTGGTAGGTTGTCTACATCCAGGTCATCCCTGCTGTCAGGCCAGCTGTTGTTGTTATTGTTGCCATTGATGACTAAACCCCCCTCATTACCATTAACTGTGTCAGAGAACAGAAGGATCCCACTTTTCCTTGGCCTCCTGATATGAGGGGGGATATTAGCAAGGCTTTGTCCTGGTCTACCATCAACCCCTTGGCTGAAGGTATTTATCAGCTTTCTGACAGTGTTGCGCTTAGGCGGTGCTAAAATTGGTAAGGAGCAAGGTGATCGATTTGCTTTGAAGGGCCCTTTTTGTGCACCTGCTGATCCACTTAATGAATGCCGTCTTAGTCCAGCTCTATACAGGTTGTAATGAGGCCCTGCTAACTGTTTGTATCCTCTGATTTCAGTCATCTTTATCATACGCTGATCTAAGTCCCTCTGGCTTTTTTGTAGCTCCCTCATTATGTTAACACATCTGGTGGATGAAGAGTGCTCAGGTTTGGTTGCAGCCGTCAGGGGTCGTTTGACAATGGACTGCTGATAATGCATGTAATTTGCACGCATATAGAGAAAAGTTTGACTGGGATCTGGTGGGGAAGAGTTTGACCTCTTCCTTTCAGGCCTATCACCTTCATCATCCTCATACTCTTCCTCGTCATCATCATCTTCCTCATCATCCTCTTCATCATCTTCATTATGGCCTACCAGGTTGGGTGAATTACTGGGCAAAGCATCAAACGCACCACGAATATTGATTCCTGACCCACAACTTCCAGATCCAGCACTCCCTCGGTGGTGGCGGTGCCTCTCAGACCCTGTCAAACTCTCATTTTCTCCCCCGATACCGCTGTCCTCACTGTGCAGTGCTGAATCCTCTGGATTGGACTTCCTCATGGCAGCCCCCTCTACTTGTGCCAACACTTGAGTCAATCTTTGTTCCACTGCCTGCTTGGCCTGCAGCTTCTCAGCCAGTAGTTTAGAGAGAGAAGAAAAATACTCCACTGCCTCCTCAAAAGTTGTGTCTCCCAGTGCCTGGACCGAGCCCCCCACAAGCCTCATTTTCTCTGTTGAGTGCTGGAGCAGTTGCTGTAACAGATCTGGAGGTGGATCAGGGGGGCTGGCTGCAGCAGTGCTGGGTTTAGCTTGCATAACAGCAGGGCCCATCATCCCAGAAGACAAAGCCATAAAGTCCCCATGCTCCTTCAACATCAGCTCTCCCTCCTCAGCCATCTCCTCTAGAGCCTGGTTGATCTCCTCAAAGCGCAACACCAAAGCAGACATCATGGGCTGAAGAGACACCTGTGTCTGGGCAGCCTGATCCAGCAGCCCCAGCAGGGTCTCATATTTGGAGATATTTGGGTTCAGAAAGGTGTAGGCTGCCTGGTGGGCCCTCACCATGTGTGGTGGGAAGTCCACCTTTGCCAGGAGAATAGAGGACTTCTGTTTCTCAGAAGACCTTCTCTTGCCTCTATTTTTTTTTCTTTTCTCCGTCTTTTTAATGTTAACTGTTTGAATGACATTGTTAAATATTTCTTGTGGCATCACATTCACCTCTGTTTCTTTCATTTCTCCAGAATTTTGAGCAGCTGTTGTATCGGAGGCCACCAGAGACTCTTTCATTGGATGTTCTTCTGTGGGAAGTGGAGGTTCATTTTCCTTCTCATCAGTCTTCAAAAATGTGCACTCCTCCTCTACTGGTCTAGAATCAACATCATCCTGTGGTGCTTCAGCCAGAGCAGCCTTCTGAGGTTCAGGGCCCTCTGGCTTTGAAAATAACTTCCCTTTGGATGGAGAGCAACCCATATTTGCATTCAAACTGGATTCAAGAAAAACTTAAAAGTTAACTTCTGCTGAAGAAAAATTAGGAGATCAGGAGAGGAAGATGAAGCCAAAGTATAAATCCATAGGTACAGGTCTCTGTAGTCCGTTAGACGTTGTCTTCGAGAATCCTCCAACAATGGCTAAGGCAATCCAGCCTCTGCATGCTATATATATTTCTCCAGCAATGCTTTCGCCTCAGAATTCTGTGGTTGAACAGTGCAGGAAAGACACCTGCAACCTGTCGAGGGAACTGACTACCTACCAGGACTTGCAAAGGTAAGGAGCTGAGGACATAAGAGGGATTGGGGAGCTTTCTTCCCTCTCTCTCCTTCAGCACGCACAGATGGTCATGTTAAGTGCATCAGCACACACACGCACACACACACACACACACACACACACACACACACACACACACACACACACACACACATAAGACTTTAAGCTCATCAGGTTAATCAGAGCCAAGTTTGTCAGGTAGTGTTTTTAGACTCATCCACTGTGCTGTTTAAATGTGCAACTGTTGGGTTCACATGGCAGATAAACAACTCTGTCTTACAGATTCACTTACTGTAGATACTATTTGACTTTACTGTATATGAAAAAAATATAGGATTATCAAAATTATCAAACACACACAGTTCTGTGACAAGAGCTTTTAGGTTTTCTGAGAAGAACTATAGTAAGATATTGATCTTTTATCTGTCCTTTTATCTGATATAAACTATATCAGCATGCTGACCAGTTGTTTTTTTCTGACAGTATCTGTATTTATTTTTCTTGTGTCTTAAAATATGTGGTTTGAAGGCTCTACAGCAGGTGATTAAAACCACCAGAACATCACTGGTACCATCTACAGAGCATTAGTGACATCTATGAAGTGAGATGTCTGCACAGAGTCCAAAGATATTAAAAGACAACACCCACCCAGCCACAGTCTGTTCACCCTGTTGTCATCTGACAACAGATACAGAAGTATCTGCTGCTGTACCACCAGACTACAGAGCAGCTTCACTCCCAAGACTGAGACTCCTGAACTCATCATCAACACTCCCTGATGAATGGTTTATTTTTCTGACTTATTTATTATTTATTAATTAGTCTGTACAGTTGTTTTGTACATTTTTTTTGGCACAATGAAAATAAATCAAATCTTAATTGTCTGAACTTCAAGGTTCATTTATTTGTCATTCTACAACACACGGTTTTACAACAAAATGCAAGTTGTTTATTTATGTGACAAAAGACTTTTTTTTTATGGTCGAGTGACATTTTGAATCTCCTGCCACTTATCTTTATTGCTGTTGGTGTTTAGGGCCCTCTCCAGTCTCTGCTGATATCTTCTCTATGCCTCGTTGATACCAGCTTCATTCTCTGTCAGTGTTGCCTTGTCACCTGACCAAAAGGCTGCTTTATTGACTCTGGATATCTTGAATATAGCACTACTTTGGCTTTATTACTGGTTAATAAATAAATTAGTAATGCTTTATACATCTGTGATAAGTGGAACAACTTTTGCATGCCAAGTTGCAAAAAATAAATAGTTATAGTTATAACTAATATATAACTATATATAACTAATTATTAATTATGATTAGTTAAATTGATTAAGTAATAAACGGACTGTTATGAGTTTCTCACTTTTTAATAGGCAAAAACACACACGTGCTCGAGACGCTAAGACTTTAAGCTCATCAGGTTTATCAGAGCTGAGTTTGTCTATTGGTGTTTTTAGCCTCATCCACAGTGCTGTTTAAATGTGCAACTGTTGGGTTCACATAACAGATAAACAACTCTGTTTTTTGAAGACTACTTTAAGATTTCCAGATATGTTCAAAGATGTCCAGATTCATTTTGGTGTTGATAACATTCGAGTTTACTCTGATAAAAAAACAAACAAAAAAACCCCAACACTTTTAGCCTTTACTGTTTGCTGGGTAAAGGTGTCAGTTCTGTGACAGTGGAGTATTGAGATTTTCTGAGAAAAAGAAGAACTATAGAAAGTTATTGATCTTTTATCTGTCACTTCCTCAGTGTAAATTCTTGTCACGCCTGTCAGATTTGGTTGTCATATCTCAACTTCATCAAGAACAAAATGTTTTTTTGACTGACAGCCTCTAAGATAAACTGCACCTGGACACTGGCCAATTGGTTTTCAGGAAGGAAATGCATTCATCACATTTGTTGAAACTGAATAACAACAAGTGTAAACCTAACTTTTGTTTGTTTGCAAGAGCAACTCATTGCTCAATCGATCATTGCTCAGTGAATACAGAGTTAACATTTAAAATGTGAAAAGAGAAAGACCATACTTGTGGTTTCCAACAGTTTACAAACCACAATTCTCTAAAAGCATGTATGTTCACTGAGTTTTATCACAGAGCGGAAAGGAGGACTAGATGAACAGTCTCATATAGGCCAAGTGACAAGGGTAAACAATTAAATATAAGGTCCTTATGTTGTGTCAATCTGCCAGAGTGTTAGCCATGGGCCTGGCACACTTATAAATTATAAATGTATATCGTATAAGGCTGCTGTGACCAAAATGTTGATTTCAGACACTGAATTAAACTGTTGTGAATGTTAGACAGGCCTTTACTGAATTAACAGAACTATAAAAAACTGCAATTCCAGATCGGGGGAAATCACAGCATCACAGGATCCCAGAACGCACAGGAGGCCAGCTATCTGTCAGACCTTCTTGGTAATCCTTACCACCCACACCCAGGTGTGTCACGGTAACAACAATTGGACAAGCTGTTGGCCAATAGAGCAGAAGGAGCTCAAGCTGCTGGAGGTCTGACGTCTGCTTCATGTCTTGTCTGTTAGTGTAGACTTTATTAAATACTGTACAATTTTCAGGTCTCTTTTTTGAAGTACTTTGCTTGGGTATTTTTAATATGCACTCCCTTCTACTTCTAGTCTACTTATTAAAATTCACACATTCTCCACATCACCAATCCTGCAACATACAGTACATATCAAAACATTTTATTTTGCACTTTGAGTTCAACTCATAGACTTGCATATACCCTCACGTACCTTTATTGCGTTGATGTAATGAACCTACTTTCTGTGTTAGTCTCAGTGGCTTCACGTTTGTTTCATCCATCAATGTTAAAACCCTTGTGCCCTCCTTGGGCATTTTTGTAAATTTTCCTCAACCTTTTTTTAAAATTTGGTGATCATTTTGGCTGTGTTACAGCTTGTTGCATACATTTTTGCAAGAACTTTTCTTTTATGTAAAATTTTTGAAATCCAATATCTTTTACTCCTACATGTCTTTTATACTCTTTTGATGCATTTTGCACCCTCTGGATACCTTTGTGGCAAAAATGTACACACACAAAAAACTGCTATTAAATCATCATACATCAATATTATTTTTAATATAATAATATTATTTAACCCTTTAAATGCCAGTTTAATTATTTCAATTATTTCATTCTTTATTACAAAAAAATAAATAAAATTTTTCCATTTAATAAATAGTAGGGGGATGGGGCGTTGGTGGTGATTAGAGTCTTGGATATATATTAGATTAGCAACAAAATTTATTTGATTGCATTAGTATTTTGTATGTAGTGCCAGATGCTCCCTCTGGACACCTTCGTGGCAAAAAAATGCCTCACTGACTTCCATTAAAACCACATTTTTTTAATCTCACTGCCATTACAGTACAAAACCATGCATTATCTAATGTCAGCATTTCATTTTGAAGAAAAGTAGTGATATTTGACAAGGGCACAAGGGTTAAAGTCAGATCCTTGTAAAGTCTGTGCTATATTATTTACATAAATAGAAATATGCCACTGTTTTAATTTGAACTGTTATGAGAAGAGTAATGCAGAATAAAGTGAAGTCGTGTGTGTGCACTGTTTTGCTGTCTTATCATTGATTAAAAATAATTATTTAGTCAAGAGAAGCAGCTGCTGCAACTCTAAGTTTCCACTGTGATCAATGAAACTGGCTAAAGCAGGCATGACAGCAATGCACAAATGGTGCATTGTATTAAATGTTGATGGAGAAAAGGCTAACGACTACTACTACACTATACAAGATAATTGAATACCATTTTAATTGTAAATAACTTTAGGCTTGTGTCAGCATGTTAAAAGATGTAGCTGCAAAATAGGAATACTGTGGACGCGTTGACACACAGGTTGTAATGAACCGAACAAAAAGCAGTCTGGTTTTAACTTTTGTTCTCTTGAGTGGTTGGAATGAAAAAAAAAAAAATGTCAGACACATCTTTTGTTGAAGTTAACTTACTAACTGGAGCCCCCCCTCCCATTACCAAATCACACAAAATGCTGCAAATACACTCAATGAGCACTGTGCGTATGTTATGTGGTCAATGTAGTCAAAGCATAATGCTTCTGCCTCCAGCAATTGGTATCTGATCCTGGTAGTTAATTTCTTGTTCACAGCCGTCTGTTGTCACCTTGCTGCCCAGATAGAAAAACACCTGCTGCTCAAGGTAACTGGGTTATTGGTTTAGGCGTTCTTTCTCAGGACCTGTGTCTGGCTGTCATTAATCTGTAGTCCGATTGCACTGGCGACCTCGCTGAGGTTTTTTGTCTTCTGCTGGATGTATTGCTGCCTGCTTGACAATAACGCTAGGTTGTCCATGTAGTCCAAGTCCTCCAAGATTGAATTCATTGGATGCTCAGCCAGTCGATGGCCAGAGAGAAGAGGATCAGTGACAGGATTACATCTATGCTTCACTCCAGTGTCCTCCTTGAATGGTTCTGTCAACTTGTTGCTGTGGATGACACAGCATTCTAGGTTCTCGTAGAGGGACTGTATGATGTTGACCAGTTTCTAGGAGATCCGTAGTGTCAGAGGGTCTTAGAGAGTAGCATGATGCAGGCTGTCAAAGGCCCTCTCAAAGTCGATGATGTTACAACCCCCTAAAGAAAGTGCACAAAAGAGGTCTACCATAAATAACCAAGCCAAGCTGCAGTTAAATGAAGATGATTTTATTAAATCAACAACCACACAAAGGGAAAACTCCAAAACAATCGAACAAACAAACTGATAGGCCGACCAAAACAAACAAAAGAAGGGCAGGCTCCCAGACCAACCCACCAGGGCCGTCAGAGCTGGGGATTAACCCTCTACCCCAACACAAAGAAGCAAACTAAACCTAACTGAAACAAAGCCAAGAAAAACAGGACCAGGGGTCCGTTTCACAAAGCAGGTTCAACAAACTCTGAGTCTAACCTTGAACTCTGAGTTGATCTACTCTGAGATAGGAAACTCTGAGTTTTCGGTTCCAGAACAGCTGATTTGAGTTAGTTTGATCAACTCGGAGTAGTTTCACCTGGAGTTAAGCGCGTGCACCACAAGTATAAAAAGACAGCATCAATGGAGCCCCGATTCGACGAGTCACCATGGCAACGGGGAAGAGGAGGGCTACGTTTTTTTTATTAATGCGCTCATACAGTGAGTGTGAGCACGTTTTTAGAAGGAAGTGTAAGCAGCTTAAGATGAAACATAAAAACATTGTTCAAACAGGTAAGACCTCGGCATAATCTCATGGGGGTACCTCATTTTGATCATGTTTTACATTGTAAAGTAAATATTAAGTGGCTGTTTGACTGTACAGTTGTTTTATCCCCAACATAATGCTGTTTTCACACACATAAATGTCTTCTCATCTATATCATGTTCTGTTAAATAATTAAGCCTATTTAAACTAACACAGACTTCTACTCAGCCAACAGAAAGAAAGCAGATGCCCGTAAAACGGGTGGTGGCCCAGCACCGCCACCTCTAACAGAGGCAGAGGAGCTGGCCCTGAGCCAGAATTTAGGAAGGCCAGTGGCTGAGGGAATCCCTGGAGGGAGCTCATCCTCTGAGCTCACCCTCCAAGACACAAGTGCTTTTATAAAATGTAATATGCCTAGACCTATAGGCCTATATATATTTTAAAGCCTATTCATAAAAATATTAATTTCCCTTTCATGACTTTTTTTACTTTTGTAAAGTGCTCTGCATCTCCAACGTTGTATAAAAAACTCCCATTTGCAAAAAAAACGCAGCGCAACACACAATATCTGCTGGGATGTGAGAGCATGACTTCGGTTGGTAATGTTGGAAATGTAAGGACGGATTAGGTTGTGTATGTAAATGATGGACTGTGATGTGAAACGGTACCGCTCAAAATGATAACTGTCTGGAAATGCAAGAACATCTATGCGCGGTCTGATAATCATCTCCCGACGAATATTTAATTCTCTGCGCAGTAATGCTGCACCTTCATCCACGGGATCATTATCAAAAGCACATGCCATGGTAGTGAAAATAGTCGCCGCCTATTATAACTTCTATTGTAGGCCTACTGACTGATTTTTGCAATGATTTTCTCAAAAAACAGACGGCAGAACTATATTACGCCAAAACTCGCCTGCTGACTGAATGAATGAGGAAATCAAATTCGGTGTGTGGCTGAAAGAGGGCGGAGACAGAGAGAAACTCGAGGTTTGTTGAGAAAAACCTGGTCCCGACCAGGTTAGGTTCATAGAGTATGTTACCATGGTAACTGATCGAGTTACCTCTCTCTGTGAAACAGGCTAGAGTTAGCCCTCTTTCTCTGGTTTGAGTTACCTCCCTTTGTGAAACGGAAAACTCAGAGTTTCCCTCATTTCAGGGTCAACAGACTCAGAGTTTTCACTAAACCTGCTTTGTGAAACGGACCCCTGAACTACCACACCGATCAGATAAACATAATGAAAACATCCTAATACTGCTGACTGACTGCTGCTCTGGTCAGATGGCAGAAGGAAGAGAGAGACCGAACCTTGTGCCCTACCCCCTCTTATTTGTTATCCTCAATCACCCAGATAGATTTCTTTCTTTGCATATACCCTGTGTCTGAGTGCTGTTGGGCCAGTGGTGAGCGTGGTCGCACAGATGGTGGGGGATTTTGGTGATTAGAGTTACTCACCTGTGCTTCACCCCCCGTCAGTGACCATGGCCACTCCTCTTTCAGCACTCTCCCCCGATCTTTAATCAAACTATATGTTGCATAATCTTATCGCCCTCTTCTACAGTTGTTTTCATGTTTAGTATATTTTAGACATAGTGAATGTTTGTTTTATACATTGCGTTAAATAAATAAACCTATACGGTTTTGTTAATCCCTTGTCTCAGTCCGTAATTCCCAGTCACATGTGAATTTGAGTATCTGTGGCTTTTCTAGTGTTTGAGTTTGTCAGCGTACAACTAAGTTCATTTTAAACCAAAGTTTGGGCTTGTGATGGCCCTGGCCACACTAAGGTAAAGGGCCAGCCAGGGGACGGGGTCGAGGTCAGAGCCAGGGAGCAGACCTTCTTACCTGGGATGACCTAGCCAGTTCACTGCAGTTAAGATGATCAGGTATCTATGACAATATCTACTTTGTTTTATCAATATTGAATGTACTTCAACAATAAACCAATTGCCATACTCTGCTGTCATCGTAGGTCAGACTCCAGGTAACCTCGTCGTTAAAGGGTAACTCCACCAATGTTACACATTAAAGTGAGTTTAAAGGGTACCACTGCAAATGTGATAAAAGTACTATAATGCCCTTTGTGACTGCATGTAATCTGATTAATTGCCTCCAGTGAATGTCAGTCAATGGCTTGATTGCATTGTGGGTAAAGTAGGTGTCAAGTTTTGAAAAGCAGTCCACTGGTCTAGCATTGCACTCCTATAGCACTGTTGTAGCTATTTTAGGCTGCTGACCCCGTCCACAGTTATACATTCCTTGGCTCATGTATTGGTACTACTCTCTGCCTCTCCAAACTGGGGGCATGCCAACTGCCAACTACTGTAAGTAATACACAGTATATGTACACATACCTCTTACAAGCACACTGCAAAGAAGCCACTCTACCCCTTTTACTTATATCATGTATGTAACTTAACTTATGTACATAACTTAACTCACACAACCAATGTACTTATGTAGTTTCTAATTTAGTTTTGGTGTCTAAACTTAAACAAGCTGCAATCATTTCACAGTGCTAAAGTGATATTTTGGGTCTTTTGGTGTGGGGTTGTATGAGGTACTTATCCCTAGTCAGTGTATTACCTGCAGTAGGTGACCGTCAGCTCTCCTCCTGTGTGGACAGGTTGACATGTGGACAACTTCAGGTTGAGGGAATGAAGTGGTCCCAGATGTAGTACCAATGGACATGGCTGTCTGATGGCAATGTAAAGCACCAAAAATGTTTAAAATATAGTGTACACTTTAATGGATATATAGTTTTTTAGTTGGACCGTCTGTTTGGTGGCTTAAATGCGTCTTGCTAACATTCAGCAGTACAATGCTCTGCTTCTCTGTCAGTGCTACACGCTGCATCTACTGCAGGTAATACACTGAGCAAGGAGAATTATTTCATACAACCACACATCAAAAGACCCAAACTATCACTTTAATGTGACGATGAAGGTCTGGTAGGCCGGTCAGTGGTTTGCTAATCACTGGCAAATGACTTATTGTTTTGTCTGAGGACTTTAGAGAAGAATAATGCAGAATAAAGTGAAGTCATGTGTGTTCAATGTTTTGCTGTTTTATCATTGATTAAAATAATTATTTATTCAAAGAGAACAGCATTGATACATTGAACATGTGATGTTTAGGAATTCAGAATACCTTTGGTCTTACTCTTGTTATGTAACCTCACTGTTTTCTGATTTATAATCATAATTTAATTTTTAATTTTTAAAAAAAAATTATAATTTAATTTAATGTGCTTCTAGGAGAGACGTCAGAGACCATCTGCTGTCTTCAACCTTAATTGGAAGTTTGTTTAAATCACTGCATAGCTGTGCACTTACATGTATAATGAGGGCATAAGATTTTCACAAGTTCATCTGTTTATTTATAACCTAGAACACAGTTCAGGTGTTTCTCACTGACAAACTGTATCTTACATTCTTAGATAAAGCTCAAGTTTAAAAATGTGATCTGATTGAGATCAGAAAAGCTTTCTGCTAACTAGATTAAGGATAACTGCTAACACTTAAGTATCTGGTTCAGCCATCCGTGAGCAGAAATGAAAAGATAACTTCTGGTGACAATAGCTGCATTGTGACTTCAACTGTAAACATACAAAACTGGAAATCACCTGAGATGGTAAGAGTACAAAGTTGCCTTCCTGTCATTACCTTTACAAGGAAAGGTTTAACTATTTCTTGTAAAACTGATAATACATCACTGTTTTTACAAAGCTCAGATATGGATGGTGGGAAATACTGGCTGGAGGAGATGAGATCGTAATCCGTTGTGTTTGAACATGGCCAGTGTGTCTGTGTGTCGGCAGGACACGCAGCTTCAATACCTGAGTTGGATCAGTGGTGATTGGCTGACAATTGTGTTACAGACTCAGGTGTCTCTGCTGTGCTATTTTCAGACATTCCTCTTTCAGAATTTCCTCTCTTGCACAACAGGCTTGCACAACAAGAGTGTTGTAAAACTCTGAAGCTGAGTCACCACTAAGGATAGATCGTGTCAGGGATATCAGGAGCTATTTATTGATGGGTGGTGGTAATTGTGTACAGAGTATGTGGCTGAAGAATAGACAGTCATAAATAATAGAAGGCTTTATTTTGTTTCACAATTCTATCTGTACATTCAGTGCTTCCTAAACAGCACTATGTCTATATTGTCATATCCTATTTTAATCATGTGACACATAATTTGATTTGGCATGAACTATAAATAGATTTTGAAAATACTATGTTATGGTACTATGCTAAAAGAAGTGTAATGTGGAGTTTTGTATACATTTCTTTGTATCATTCAACCATTATGCTTGTTTCTAATGGTCTGTACAGGAACATCTATGACTGTTCCATAACTCTCTTATAAGTGTATCATTTGCTTGCGGATATTTGCACCCTGCTTATTTCTAAATTTGATATTTTTTTCTGGATGAGATTTACACATGGACTGCATACTGTATTGTCTTCCATGTAAACCTTGTATTCATTTCAAGCCGGGCCTCTGATAATGGGTGGTGGCATGGTGGCATTGAATCTATGACTATATATCCAGTGATTGAAAGCAAAGTCGATTTAATCTGTAAATGTTAGGACTTACATTGAAGGAAAATCCTGCTCTTACTGTGTAATTGATCAGCTTATAGTTTTGGCTCATGGTGGCTACGTAGCAAATTGGAGATTTTATTGACGACTGTGTGAAATAATTGTATGTTTACGTTATGACACTGAATGAGTGCTAATAGATTTTTGCTTGGTGTGTGAAGGTACATTGGAAGTTGGAAGATCATAAAGAACCATTGCTAATTTGTCAGTAAATTTAATGGTAAGATGACACACTTCACCAGGGCACATGGTCATTTATCAACCGCATTCCCTAAGACGTAAATCTTGAACCACTGGGGGTTACCTAAGTTAGATTTTATCGTTAGGGTTACATCCCCTGTTGAACGCAGCCCTCTCATTCTTCTGAATGAAGCCTTCGGTGACACAGCTGGTGTCAATGCTGCGTTGGCCAATCAAATACATGAAGGCCCACATTCCTGGAGGAATAGTTTGTAATGAACAAGTTATTTCTATTGTTGAACAACAAAGAATAAAATAGTTATATAACACAAGAACGACAAGACACTGAACCATGACACTGTTAAAGGCTCCCTTGAGAGTTTTTGACCTCGAGTTGTGCCTTGTTGATCTACTGACTTTGGTTGATAACGAATTAAAAACACTGCATATGAAATATAAACAATTCACGGCAAGTCTTTAAAAAGCATATCTCTTTTAAAACATTTTGTAAGTGTATACAATACAAATGTGTCATCTTTCTTAATTAAAGAATAATACTGTAACTTTACATCATTTCCAGCACAAAAGGTCTTACCAAAGTCTAACTAAAGTGAAACAAGTAAATATCATTACACATCAAGTTTTATAATGATATACTCCGTTTCACTGTCACTTTTGTTTTTAGGCGGTTAAACAGAGGACTGACATGAGTTTTTTCATTGGACCCAGGCACTATGACCAGCTCTGCTTCAGCAGGGCTGACTCCAATCAGACTGCCAGAGCTCGTCAGTATGGTTGATGCACTTGAAATGGAAAACCTACCATTTATTTGTGGGGGTATGTTCATTCCAGGGATACCTATATCTGTCGCTGTCTCTGAATTAAGACTTGGACTAGAGACGACTTGCCATCTCCTCAGAATCATCTCCAGTGTATCAATCTTTGACCCAAAAAGTGCTTCGTAACACTTGGGTAAAAAATGGCAGAAGATGATGCCGTAGCTGGATACTAGAATGGCTGAAGCCTGCACAGGAGTGCCACCTTCATGGTTGGTGATGTACACTGGGACAAAACACACCCATACAAACAAATACATCAGCATGCTAAAAATGATGTAACCTGTTTCACTGAACTCCTGAGGAACCTTCCTGCTTTTGAAGGCCAAGAGGAAGCCAACCAATGCTAGTAGAGCTATGTAGCTCAACATTATGCCAAAGCCTATGTATGTGGCACCTTCGTGACACTGGATTATTTTCTTCATGCTTTGTGGGGATGGAGGAGTGTCATCAACATCAGGAGAATCAAAGATCAGCCAGAGAAGACAGATGACTCCCTGGAGAGTAGTTACGATGATGACAATCACAGGGGGCTTGTAAAGTTTGTGTAGCCGCCTACTTGTCATCTGACCGAAGGGAAGGAAAGCCAGGAAGGTACGATAGGCCCTGACTAGGATGCAGGACACACACAGAGTGAAGCCCATTGCATACATTAGCTGGCGGGCCCGGCAGAGGTGTACACTGGGCTTGCCCATGAAGCATATCACACTTGCGAAGCTCACTGCCAGACCAGTCATCATCACACAGGACAACCTCACCTCAGCCCTTTTCATTGGAGAGGAATCTTTGTACACCAAAAAGATAATGAAGATAACCGACAAGAGCAGGATGCCAAAGGCTGCGGCTGCCATCATGCTGATAGGATGAGCGTCATTCCATCGCAGGTAGGACTCTGGTCTTGGCTTACATTGATCCCAACCCCTGAGAGACCAAGTTCCATTGGGACACTTTTTGCACTCATGAAGATCTGTTAGAGAAGACAAGGAAATAAGGAAATTCTGGTTTATTCTGGTCTGTGGCAGGCCAGAAAAAATTATTTAACTTTATAAAGATGCCTGTAAGGTCCCCAGTGTGCGAAGTTAGGTTTAATATAAAATCAGCATGTTAATGAGACATACCCCAGGCATCTGAATATGTCCCCTCCATACATGGGATGCAGTTGTAACAGCAGGATACGTTCAAGATCTTCTTTACTGAGCCAGGGGTGCAGCGCTCCGAACATCTGGACTGAGGGGTCTGAGAGAACATGATAAGAGAACCAGTAACTCATCAGTCTGTAGAGGGATGGCCTTTAGATGTTCTAAAGTGCTGAAGCATACTAGTCCTACTCAGAGATAGAGGGTTATCTACTACTGTTACTATTATACAGCAACTACAACTTCTCTGCATCTTAGACTTTAGCATTCTCTCCAAACCCCATGTGGACTGTAGCTGCCGAAATGAATTACAAAAATGTTTTGTTTTATTTGATTTTTTAAATGTTTTTATTGACATATTTTGAAAATCATATATATGTAAACCCCATATACATCAATAACCGAAGCCCAACTTAAACATATACACACAGAAGGAGGTTATCATTAAAAAAAATGGTGTGTATATTGAGATACTAGGGACTACTAGGGATTTTAAATTTGAGTGAGAATCTTCAGTGCATTTCTGACAGCAAGACTATCACTTGCTAATTTTGTGGGCTAGCAGATGAATGATTAGTTAAAAGTAAGAAAGGAAGTGAAACTTTGTTTTATTTAAGAGTTAAGCTCCAATTTTAAGCACAGAATTTACAGGGTTCATACACCTTTTCCAAGATCAAATTCAAGCACTTTTCAAGCACTTTCAATGTCCATTCAACCTTTTCCAGCAGCTTACAGTTGTGGTAAATGACACATTTATATGAATACAAATATACTCAACATGATTCTTTCACTTCTTTATCACATTAAAGCTATGGTCTACGATCTAAAAAAGATTTGAAAAAAGCATCCCCCCCCCCACACACACCCCTCCCCTCTGTGCTCCTTAATCCCTCCCCTCCGATCTCTTATTGCTCTCCCCTCGGAGCCTCCCGCGACTCACCCCCTCCCGCAACAAGCAACAAGAGCAACAAGAGCAACAAGCCAGCCGGCAGAAACCAAATACGGCACCAGCTTTGAATTCGGAGTAACGATGTCGGATTCACAGGTTCACAAGTTATCACAATGCACGTTGAAAGTAACTTAAATCTTGTAAGTCATTACAATGTCCACAGCTAAACTCTACAGCCAAGCTAGCGTAACGTCATTAGCATGTTACAGCTACGTTACGTTACAGCTACATAATAAGTTACTATTTATCAACAGCTGAGGGCCAAGAGACTAACAGATGCTGCCGTTAGCTTTAATCATAACGATCGCTTCCACATTGTGGCTGAAAACTAAACCTGCATGAGGTTGGGACCCAGCTGTGTCCCAGCTGTTGTCCGAGTAGCACCACGACCGCGACACAAACGTGCCCCGTAAACCGTAATCTTTTGTTTATGACAGATAAGACACACAAATACACACATCGTAACGCGTATATGATAATCTATCATATTGATTTACCAAAGGCTTCGTTGAAAACAAATGGACAAGACCGGGAGGAGGGTTAGCAAAACAGTTGAGTAGTGACCAGGCAAGAGGTTGTTATGGAGAAATAAATCCGGACAGGATGAATGAAACCCCAACGCAAAGCAGAGGGGTTTCATTCATCCATTCGTTCATCTTACTTGCATTACTTGCTGCTTCATTTAGCTGCCATGAGCAAATAAATAGACTGATTTGGTTTAAACATGATAGCAACATTAACTTACAATGCTAACATAGAGGCTAAGGTCTCCGTCGAACAAGTAAACAAGTGTTGACAATATTGCAGAGACAGAAATTGTTTCGACGCCGTCTAATAACGCAGAAAAAAACTAACGGCAGCTTTCACAGTCATAAGCCAGCATCGGCATGTTATCTGTGTCACAGCATCCACAATAAAGACGAAAGATTAACTGCTCAGGGCCAAACAAACCTCTTGCCTACTTGTAGTTTCAAATGCGGAAGTGGGTTGGGACGAGAGGTGACCAGGAGCAGGAGAGTGAGCACGGGGATTGGATGGAAAAATTGACCAATAGCTTGGCCAAGCATGGCTGCTTGGTCAATTTCTTTGCAGTTTTGCAGGCGCTAGAGAGAATGGATTTATTTGGTTCCTTTTGCTCTTCACATTGTGTAGGTCGTACTATTGGGCCATAACCACCATCTAAATAATGTTTATAATAATGATCTTTAAAATCGTAGACCATAGCTTTAAAAGAGATGGTATTATGCTATAAGCAACCAAAATTGTGTTTGTAATAGCAAACGGATAAGAAATTAAAGGAAAACACATACGTTTTATGTTTCAAAATGTGTAAGTAGACTTTTCTTTCTATTTAACCTGGCTGAGTCTGTATAAAACAATTACCAAAAAATCACTCGACAAATAACTTAATAATACATTTTTTACTGAACATGTAAAACATTTGTCCTCGAGATAGCTCATTGACTTTCTTACACAGTATTGTTTTGAGTTGACAAACAAACAGCATTAACAATTCAAAATAGTGCAAAAATATATAGGGCTTACCCAGGTTAGGCCAAAAGTTGCATTATATGCATACATACTGTATACTGTAGAGACTCAAAATGCATATTCCATTTCACATTAACTCAGCAAGATGTTGTGCAAATCAAAACAAATCAACTTAAGTTGATGTTCGTGGCCTTTATCCCCTTCTGTTGAAAAGCAGGGCCTGGATTTAGAAGTCTTCTCATCAGATCTTGATGCTTCGTTCCTAAATAACACCACACATTGGAGGAAAATGTTGGTTTTAAAAAACAAAATGTTTTTGCTCAATACAATAATCAGTGAGATACTGAAAATGATTATTTGTCAATCAACTTTGTTGCTGTATGTGTTATTGTAGAAGTCCTACAGCTGACATGTACAGCTGTCATTTCATTTCAAGTCAGAAGACTTTGACATTGCACAAGCACCTGTCTGATATTCTTCTAAAGAGAAATTGTGTTTTTTCTACAATTATTTTATCTATCATTATTATTTCTTTTATCATTTACAGTTATAATATATTGTTCATCGCCCTTGTATAAACATGCAGCTAATGTGGCTAAAATTTTCAGTTGTGGGACGTTACTAATGTTACAATAACTGTCAAGTAACGTTTGTTCACAGCATATTCCATAAATGAGCGTGCCTGAGTTGCCATATATTTTTTTTTAGCATTGTCAAATTGTATCACACACGATGCCTCTCAATCATTTAGCCTCCGAATTCACCAGCTAGCGGTTAGCATAAACAAATTAGCGTTAACGTGTAATATTGGCCTAACGTTACTCGAAAATTCTGGACTGACTTACCTTTCATGTGACTCTAGAGCGCAGACTCTCCCATTGTGACAAGCTGCACGTCCTTTTTTGCAGACTTTGCTGGTGGCTACTCGTCGATTTGGTCCTTGTCTTATCCATTGTTTGTATTTGTCATTTTCTAGCCAACACTCATTACAAACAGCAAGCTCCCGGCATGTTGGCATCTCCCACTCACTCATACAGTTTAAATTTCAAGCATTTTCAAACACTTTATCCAAACTTCAAACCTTGAAAACACAACATTAAAATGCAAGCATTTCCAAGGATTTCAAACACCCGTACGAACCCTGAATTTAGTGAACCATGGTCTCGAGAGCCCCATTGCCAGTTTGCCAATACCCTAGCATTACTGTAGCTGCCCAATAGTAATCTTTAAATACTGAAAAACCCAGACCACCATCCAGAGTTGGCCTAACTAACTTTTTGATGCTTTTTTGATAGTCTATGCTTTTTATAACCCCAAATAAAATTTAAAAAGATAATCGTCTTTAGCTTCTACAGAAAATCAGCAGAGATCAGTATCGGCAAATATTGAAAGCGATAAAGGAAATTTGGTAGAAATACCATCTTAATGGCATTTACTTATTTCTTAAAGGATAAGTACCGTTTTTTACAACCTGGACCTTTTTTCTAGCAAAAGATATGGTCATTTACTCACCCAGATAACTTTGGTGTCATTCGGCGTCGTTCGGACGAAATTAGATCCAGTGTAGCGGCGATATATCCATATAATGGGAGAGACGGGGCAGCGACACACAGCCTCTATATAACGCATTATCTGCCATGAAACTAGTTCATTTCATCAATATTTTGTTATGAAATGCTAGCGCTATTAGCCTCTGAGTCCGGGCTCGTCCGTTATCAACATCCGGGGTCAAACTAGCAGTAGCAGCTACAGGTAAACAAGGCGCGCTGTCGCGGGTGCGCGCGCAGCTCAGAGACGACATCTTCCAGGTCAGAGGTAGTAGATCAGCCTACAGACCCCGGATGTTGACAATAGACGAGCCCGGACTCAGAGGCTAATAGCGCTAGCATTTCATAACAAAATATTGATGAAATGAACTAGTTTCGTGGCAGATAATGTGTTATATAGAGGCTGTGTGTCGATGCCCCGTTACTCCCATTATATGGATATATCGCCGCTACACTGGATCTAATTTCGTCCGAACGACGCCGAATGACACCAAAGTTATCTGGGTGAGTAAATGACCATATATTTTGCCAGAAATAAGGTCCAGGTTGTAAAAAACGGTACTTATCCTTTAATGGTCCTCCAGTACTCTATGCTGCGTTTGAATTTATCCACACCCCCTGACAAACTTAATCCAAACAGAAGATTAGGATTTTTGGTAACACTTTACAATAAGGGTCCGTTACTTAACGTTAGTTAATGCATTATTAAGCATTAATTAACAGTTTAATAATAGTTTAATAACCATTATAATGTATTACTTGACATGAATTAACATATTAATAAATGCATTAATAAGCAGTTAATTAATGTCTACTGCTCAGAGTTAATTAATACATTATTAAGCATTAATAAAAGTTACATAATGTAATTAGTTATCCTTATGTATGCATTACTTAGTATTAATTAATACATTAGTTAATATATTAGTAAAACGTTAATAATGTCTCTAGTAATCATTTACTAATGGTGTACATGTTACCTGGATGGGCATTAATAAACAATTATTTAAAGTCTTAAGTAATTATTTACTAATGCTGTGCTGTGTATGTCATCAGGTAGCCCTTACCTAACCTTAAGTAAGGTAGTACTTAACATTAGTAACCTGACATAAACCTTAATAAATATATAGGAGTGCTCCATAAGCATTACTTAACCATAGTTAACCATTAGTGAATGCTTTCTGGACCCTTATTGTAAAGTGTAACACATGTATCCCTTAGGTAAGGGATGCTTATGTAATGCTTATGTGTTACCTAAAGGATACATGTGTTGCACTTTACAATAAGAGTCCAAAAAGCCTTCAGTAATGGTTAACTATGGTTAAGTAATGCTTATGAATCAAATCAAATCAAATCAAATCAAATCAAATCCACGTACTACGTACTACGGTAAGCTTGTTGTGTTACTGACTGATAGCTGTGCTGCTCCGGCTCGTCCGAGCAGATTATTGTTGTATTCCTTTCTGCAGCGACCGAGATCCCGCTTGTGATCGGGCACTTGCTGGTCCACTAAGGCATTCAACAATACTCTGTGTTTATAGCTTGGTCGCCGGGCTTGCTGCTGTTTGTAGCTCTCCTAGCTCTGCTGGCTAATCTATCGTGTCCTATCTTAGCCACTATCAGCTAGCGATGGCTTCTCTCTCTCCCTCTCGCTCTCCTCTTTTCTCCTGCTCAGTGTGCCAGATGTTTAGTTACACCTCTGCCTCCCTTAGTGATACTGGTACATGTATTAAGTGTAGTTTATTTGTAGCGTTGGAGGCGAGGGCGACATCGAATCAAATTTGAAATTGCTGGCTAAAGCTAAACGTAAATATAGTAAGATCATAATACATGTCGGCGGTAATGACTCCCGGCTACGCCAGTCGGAAGTCACTAAGATTAATGTTGAGTCGGTGTGTAACTATGCCAAAACAATGTCGGACTCCGTAGTTTTCTCTGGGCCCCTGCCAAACCTAACCAGTGATGACATGTTCAGCCGCATGTCATCATTCAACCGCTGGCTGTCGAGGTGGTGTCCAGCAAACGATGTGGGCTTTGTTGATAATTGGCGGACTTTCTGGGGAAAACCTGGTCTCATTAGGAGAGACGGCATCCATCCCACTTTGGACGGAGCGGCTCTCATCTCTAGAAATTTAACCCATTTCATTAGCCAACAACCAGCCTGACAACCCAGAGTTGAGACCAGGAGGCAGAGCTGCAGTCTTACACGCTTCTCTGAGCTTCCATTAGATCAGTTGCACACCCAAAACTTCATTGAGACTGTGTCTGCCCACCGACCACCTAAATTAATTAAATTAATCAAATCAAAAGTCCACAGAAGAGGAGTTGTGCATGAAAATCTAATAAAAATTAACAGCAACTCTGCAATCTCAAAACAAGACAAGAGAATTAAATGCGGACTCCTAAATATCAGATCCCTGTCATCGAAAGCTGTATTAGTAAATGACTTAATTTCAGACTGTAATATTGATTTATTCTGTCTTACTGAAACTTGGCTGCATCCTGAAGAATATGTCAGCCTGAATGAATCCACTCCACCCAGTCACAGTAATACTCACATTCCTCGAGGCTCCGGCCGAGGAGGTGGTGTTGCAGCTATTTATGACTTAAGTCTGTCAATCATTCCTAAACCTAAATTAAATTATAACTCATTTGAAAGCCTTGTTCTGAGTCTTTCACATCCAACGTGGAAAACTTTACAGCCAGTTCTATTTGTTGTAGTGTATCGAGCACCTGGTCCTTACTCAGAATTTTTATCTGAATTCTCTGAGTTTTTATCAAGTCTAGTCCTCAAATCAGATAAAGTAATTATTGTAGGTGATTTTAATATTCATGTGGATGTCATTAATGATAGCCTTAGTACTGCATTTATCTCATTATTAGACTCTATTGGCTTCTCTCAGTGTGTACATAAACCAACTCACTGTTTTGACCACACCCTTGATCTTGTTCTAGCTTATGGTATCGAGATTGAAAATCTAACAGTTTCTCCACAGAATCCTCTTTTATCAGACCATCACTTAATAACTTTTGAAGTTCTATTACTGGACTACACACCATTAGGCAAAAACTCCTTCACTAGATGTCTATCTGATAGTGCTGTAGCTAAATTTAAGGAAATTATACCGCTGGCACTAAATTCAATGCCATGTCTTAATATAATAGAGGACTCCTCCGCTAACCTCAGTTCCTCACAAATCGATCATCTTGTTGATAGCACTGCAGGCTCATTGCGAACAACACTGGACTCTATTGCCCCCCTGAAAAGGAAACCTATAAAACACAGGAGGTTAGCACCCTGGTATAACTCGGATACCCGCAAATTGAAGCAAACATCACGGAAATTTGAAAGGAAATGGCGTTCCACCAACTTGGAAGAATCCCGCTTAGCCTGGAAAGATAGCCTTAAAATATATAGGAAGGCCCTCCGCAATGCCAGAGCAAGCTATTACTCGTCATTAATAGAGGAAAACAAAAACAACACCAGGTTTCTTTTCAACACTGTAGCCAGGCTGACAGAAAGTCACAGCTCTACTGAACCATGTATTCCTACAACGCTCAGTAGTAATGACTTCATGAGCTTCTTTAATGATAAAATTTTAACTATTAGAGACAAAATCCATCATCGCTTGCCCTCAACTGGCACTATTGTATCTTTAAACACAGGAACCTCAGAAACAGTTGTAAATTCTGACTTATATTTAGACTGCTTCTCTCCCATCGACCTCCACCAACTAACTTCGATGGTTTCTTCATCTAGACCAACAACTTGTCTCCTAGACCCCATCCCAACTAGGTTGCTGAAAGAAACTTTACCTTTAATTAGCACATCTCTACTAGAAATGATCAACCTGTCTCTATTAACAGGATACGTACCACAATCCTTTAAACTAGCTGTAATTAGACCGCTTCTTAAAAAGCCTAATCTTGATCCAGAAGCTTTAGCCAACTATAGACCTATATCCAACCTCCCTTTCCTCTCCAAGATCCTTGAGAAAGCAGTCGCCAACCAGCTATGTGACTTTCTTCAAAAAAATAGTTTATATGAGGATTTTCAATCAGGTTTTAGAGCACATCATAGCACAGAGACGGCACTGGTGAAAGTTACAAATGACCTCCTAATCGCTTCTGACAAAGGACTTGTCTCTGTCCTGGTCTTACTAGATCTTAGTGCTGCATTTGATACCATTGATCATCACATTCTACTACAGAGACTGGAACACTTAATTGGCATTAAAGGACCCGCATTAAACTGGTTTAAGTCCTATTTATCGGATCGATTTCAGTTTGTACATGTTAATGATGAGTCATCCCTGTATACCAAGGTTAGTCATGGTGTTCCTCAAGGCTCCGTGCTTGGACCCATACTATTCACCTTATATATGCTCCCTCTAGGAAATATAATTCGGAAACACTCCATAAACTTTCATTGTTATGCAGATGATACACAGTTATACCTATCAATAAAGCCAAATGAAACTAATCAGCTTACTAAACTCCATGCATGTCTCAAGGACATTAAGACCTGGATGACCTGCAATTTTCTGCTGTTAAACTCAGATAAAACCGAAGTTATAGTACTTGGTCCTAAACACCTTAGAGATGCATTATCTAATGATATAGCGAGTTTGGATGGCATTAACTTGGCCTCCAGCACCACCGTCAGGAATCTGGGAGTTATCTTTGATCAAGATATGTCCTTCAACTCCCACATAAAACAAATTTCAAGGTCTGCATTTTTTCATCTACGTAACATTGCAAAAATCAGGCCCATCCTGTCTCAAAAAGACGCAGAAAAGCTAGTCCATGCATTTGTTACTTCCAGGCTGGACTATTGTAATTCTCTATTATCAGGCTGCCCTAACAAGTCTCTAAAGAGTCTCCAGCTGGTCCAGAATGCTGCAGCACGTGTACTGACAGGAACTAAGAAAAGAGATCATATTACTCCTGTATTGGCCTCTCTGCACTGGCTCCCTGTAAAATCAAGAATAGAGTTTAAAATCCTTCTCCTAACTTACAAAGCTGTTAATGGTCAGGCACCATCATATCTCCAGGAGCTCATACTACCCTATCACCCAACTAGAGCATTACGCTCCCAGAACGCAGGATTACTTGTAGTTCCTAAAGTCTCCAAAAGTAGAATGGGAGCCAGAGCCTTCAGCTTGATTTGATTTGATTTGATTTTAAATCAAGTTTTATTTGTATAGCCCAAATTCACAAATCACAGTTTGCCTCAGAGGGCTTTACAGTCTGTACAGAGACGACACCCTCTGTCCTTCGACCCTCGATTCGAGTGAGGAAAAACTTGCCCCAAAAAAAGCCCTTTTAACAGGGAAAAAAAATGCAGAAGAAACCTCAGGAAGAGCCACAGAGGAGGGATCCCTCTCCCAGGACGGACAGACATGCAATAGATGTCGCATGTACAGAGCAGATCAACGAGATCACAATGTATACAATTATAATAGATGGTTGACAGGAATGAAAGAACATAAAGAGGTATTACAGCAATAATAATGAAATGCACATAATGGAAATGTGACTACTAGTAGTAACAGTAGTAGTGGTTAACAATAATTATGAGGCAGTTAAGCATTTATATACACTATTACTACAGTGTTCATATTGTAAATATTATGCATACACGAGTCAATTCTATTTCTCATCTTCTTATTATATTGCTTATTTTTTCACTTTTTATTATTGTTTATTGTAATAACTGTCTTTTGGCTGCTGTAACAAAGAAATTTCCCCATTTGCGGGACAAATAAAGGAATTCTGATTCTGATTCTCATTAATGTGTTACCTAAGGGATACGTGTGTTACGCTTTACAAAGGGGTCCAAAAAGCATTCACTATTGGTTAACTATGGTTTAGTAATGCTTATGAGGCAGTTAAGCATTTATAATGTGTTACCTAAGGGATACATGTGTTACACTTTACAATAAGGGTCCAGAAAGCATTCACTAATGGTTGACTATGATTAAGTAATGCTTATGGAGCACTCCTATATATTTATTAAGGTTTATGTCAGGTTACTAATGTTAAGTAATACCTTACTTAATGTTAGGTAAGGGCTACCTGATGACATACACAGCACAGCATTAGTAAATAATTACTTAAGACTCTAAGTAATTGTTTATTAATGCCCATCCAGGTAACATGTACACCATTAGTAAATGATTACTAGAGACATTATTAACATTTTACTAATATATTAACTAATGTATTAATTAATACTAAGTAATGCATACATAAGGATAACTAATTACATTATGTAACATTTATTAATGCTTAATAATGTATTAATTAACTCTGAGCAGTAGACATTAATTAACTGCTTATTAATGCATTTATTAATATGTTTATTCATGTGAAGTAATACATTACAATGGTTATTAAACTATTATTAAACTGTTACTTAATGCTTAATAATGCATTAACTAACGTTAAGTAACGGACCCTTATTGTAAAGTGTTACCAGATTTTTTTTAAATTTCTGGCTCTGATGAGATATTACTTGACAGAGGATTTAGGAGATTGATCATTTTTGTTTTATCAAGTGAAAACTCTTATTCCTTCTGGTTTACACCACCGTCCTGGAACATTTACAAAAAACTATTTTAACCATCCCTGAGGTGAATGCAGGCGTCACCGGTAGGTGGCAAAAATTTACCTATTAGCTGGTTTGCCAACCGCAGTTAAAATTTGAATAAGGAAACTTGTTGTGTTGTTGCATTTAACTGCAGTTCACTGTTAACATTGTGTGTTCCCCCAAAGTTACGCTGTTACTGTATTTAGCTCCTTTAGCTGTTAGCTCCATTAGCCTACCAGTTGCTTAAAGCTAATTGGCTCTCGTCCTGCTGACTTCAATACTGGTTTGTTGTTTACAATATAGCGTTATTGTCACCCATTGATGGAGTTGAATCTTTTAGGATTTTAACATGTCACATTTTCACCAGCCCTGACACGGCACTATGGAGAGAAATGCATATAAATTATATATATACAGGGGTTAGGGTTAGGGTTAGAAAATATAAAAAATATAAAAGTTATGACTACTCCACCATTCCACCAAGCGTGTTCTACGGTAAAGAACACTAATCTCACTGTTCTTGGTGACCACCTGACACCTTGCCACACAGTGACCACATTGTCTACTGCAGCAATCAAACATGTGAGTGGATGCTGAGTACGGTGTTCTCTTACCGTGGTATTGGCTGTTGAAAGCCAGGTGAAATCTTTCACATCGACCTGTATGTCTGCATCGAGGACATGGTATTTCCCAATCCTTTTAAATCTTCTGTGGTGTCCATCCCTTTTCCACACGATCAGATCATAGCCACTTACAAAATCACCATTTTCATCAAAGGAGTAATTCTGATTGCCATGCCTGAAATTAACCTTCTTCAATTCTTCAAGAAGCTGTAAAGCAACGGACAGGATGTCAGTTAAATTTCTCCTTTTACAGAGATTAGTTGCTACAGCAGATAATTTCTGAAGGTATTATTATTCATGAGTATTCTAAGGGAAAGAAAGAATTCCTAAAATATGAGCAAGATACACATTCAAATTTAAATCTCATCAGGAGATGACGTTAATTAATAAGGTAATTCTCACCTTCCATGGTGGGAAGTTTATTTCTCCCAAGCATGACAAACTGTTGCACTTCAGTAGGTTTTTGAGAGCATGTGCTACAACCCACACTGCTACTCTGTTAGGGAGGGCTTTACTTGTGTCCAGCATCTTCACAAGATAATCATCATTTTGTTCTTGGGGATCTGTAATATTACATGCATTGTCAGCTTTAACTTTCAGCAGGTTGGGTGAGGGACAATAGGAGGAGGGTTTGTCTGAGAAACATTCTGAGGAGCAGTTGAATCTCAGGTTCTTGTATTCTTCAATGAAGTGGTTGTAGCCTCCTGGGGTTGCTGTTAGATTCTTGAGATAATTATCAAATGATTCACTCTTGCTTGCAACAAAGGTAAAGCCCAAGATGTCCCCAACCTGGTTAATGCCATCCATTTGGGCAAGGGACAAGCTCCTTGACCAGGCATCACTGGCAATCCATGTCCTTGAAGTGTTGGTCCTGATCATTTCCTCAAAGAGGAACTTCACCAGCTCGGCCTTGAGGATTAGCAGTACTACCTGAGCACTGGACGAGCGGATCTGCTGGGCGACCTGCTTGATGTGTTGCATCCTGAGATCAAGGTGAGGCATCACCTCTTGGTAGGCCAAGCACACATTATTTGCCTTAGCGTCCCTGAGAAAGCTCCGGAAAGCTGCTCTGCCATAATCGTCATCGCCATACACAACACCAACCCAGTTCCAGCCGTAATGATGCATTATTTTGGCCACTGCTTTGGTCTGATGCTCGTCACTTGGAATAGTGCGCATGAAGGCTGGGTAGCGCAGTTTATCACTCAGTTCTGGTGAGGATGATGTGCTGCTCAGCTGATAATGAGATAAAATTATGAAGAATATTAAACACAGAAAAAATAAATGTAAACAAATTGCAAGCATGATCTCAACTTCAGATTTATAGACTGTGAAGGAACACTCCGAGAATTTGCCAGCACAATATGTTTGAAATTCAACAAAAAGGAGTTAGAGGATAAGATCATACGATTTGATCTTTGGGTTCAGCGAAAAGATTGTTCCAGGATGTGCTTAACCTAGCTTAGCGCAAAGACAGGAAATAGGGGCAAACAGCCATCCTCTGCCAAAAGACTGACCAAATGATCTCACAATACATCAAAATTACCTGTGCTTTGAAGAGTTAGAAAACTGCAATTTCATAATGAATAAGGTGCTGTTGTATAGTCAAAAGATTGGACAGCATTTGGAGTTTCTTGAAGACATCTTGGATGGAGCTAGCTGTTTCCATCTGCTTCTGTTGTTTGTGCTGATCAGAGATAAGCATGTCTTGAGACTGTGGTGGGCTAATTTCTTTAACAAATGCAGCTTACACATTAAAGCTTTGCACAACTATTAAATCACTAAATGTCCACAATTAAAGTTCCCATGAAACCGATCGGAATATTGATCAGTGTTTACGCTCGCCAGTAGCCTTGAATGTGCTTGGCATGCCCTCCCATCTACTGACTCTCCAGACAACAAGAAATCGGTGCTGAAGTTGTTTTCTTGCAAGGGTTTGGCTACTGGCACCCTTGGCTGGGTCATCAAATAGGACCACAAGTGGCACAGCTAATTGAGCTACAGATATTTCTCCTTTTACATGACTTGTTTGCTACTGCGTTACCTAGGTGAAACCGTGGTGGTAAAAGGGGGGGCTGCACTTGATAACTATAGACACTAGGTGGCAGCAGAGTGCTTGAATCCTGATGATGACAGTAAAATCCTGATGACAGGATTACTTTATACCCTGTTGACCACAATGTACTCAGCAATGGCAGAGTTAAATAAACTAAAGATGTTAAACTACATATGTTTCAGTCAGCATCGTGTATACTGACTTCTAAATCCCCTCCGGTGCGCATCTTCGTTACATTGTTTGAGGGAACTATAGGTAACTGCATACTGCCAAGTTTCACCAAAGGTTTGGAGTGAGACTTTGGAGGGGGGGGGTTGAAGCCCGATTTAGAGTAATATTTCATTTTAAATTAACATTAGGATTAGACTGTTGTGATGTCATTATTTGGTCTAAACCATCAATATTTACTAATTTTCTCAGTCAGATCCTTGCCAACTGCTCTTCCTGCCCTGTTGGCCTCTGAGTGCTTCCTGCCTTTCTGTCTTTACTCTGCATATACCAGTGAACATGGAGTAATATTATCAGTAAATTAGTGGTTGGAAAGATGTTCATACACATAGTTTACATTAAGATTTGACTGTTGTGATGTCATTATTCAGTCTTATTCTGTCATTATTCAGGCAGCCCAATTATTTTTGCAACGTAAAAAACAGATAACATATAATGGACCAGCATAAGTAGAAATGAAAATAGTTGTAAAATCTGATAAAGCAAGAAAAATTCAGACCAATGGGCTTAACTGTCTAACTTCCCTGATATCTCTGAAACAGATTTTTTTAAAATTGTGTAAGTGTTTAGTGTGTTTGACCCACACAGCCTCAAACACTAGCTACTGTCCTGTAAATCCTCTTAGCTCACAGTATCACTGAGCTCACAAGCAAATTAGTGATTTCTGTTTTTAAATCCAGTCTGACACTAAACATTCAAAAATAACTAACCCTTTACTTTAGCTACTTTTACTTTGTTTGGAAATGTATGTCAGTAATCCTTTTCACTAATGTCATGTCTGTTTCATTAAAGTCAGTTGTCTTGTTTTTACATTTATTAACAATATCTATAATTTCTTTCTCATCCACTGCTGTAAGAAACAGATCTGGGATTCCTTTCTATAGAATTATCATTCATTTCTTCAGCTGTCATCGATGAATCAGTATTTCACAGTAACGTATTTATTTTCTGCCCCTCTAGTTCTCTGTCTCATGAAATCTTTGTATAGTGTATTTTTCTTCTTGCAGGCGTTTTGTAATCCCCTGGTGATCCATGGATGATCTCTACATTTATGTTTTCTGTAATATTTTTTATGGGACAATTTGAATCATATAATGATCTGAATATTCTTCAGAATGTACTGTCCCTTTCCTTATATAATATTTCCCAATTTTGTGCCAGTAAATCTTTTAGTGCCCTCTGTCCTCATTCGTCTGTATTCTGGTTTCTTGTCCCAACGATCTTTTTTCTGTTTAATGTCAGACTGTAGAAACTAGTAGATGGTCACTGATATCATGGATTAATAGTTGGCTCATTGTATTGTTTTCTATGTCATTAGTAAATATGTTATCTATTAAAGTGGCACAGTGGGATGTTACTGATCAAGGGGAAAAACCCTCTCCCCTACTCACTACATTTCACGAGCTCAAACTATTTTTAGTTTTAGTTTGACTTGTGTGTTATGTTTTTGATTCTTATTCTGTTTTAACATGTTGTTGAGCAATAAAGGACAAAGAAATCTTGAAAAAGTTTACATTGTAATAAATGGTCTATTCAACTGGAGCAGGAGGAGCACTGCGGTGCGTCTGTGTGCGTAATGTGGTGCGTGGATCTCAGTCCTCTGATTTGATTTTGATTTGATTTGATTTGAAGAACCATCATTCCGATTAATAGGGGATGGGGTGTGTGGGTGGGTGAAATAATTATTCTTTGATGAGGAACATAACATATCATATCATTGCAGGTTAGTCCAGCAGCAGAAACATTAACTGTGTCTCCCCCTTAAGAGAGACAAGTCGCACCTTTACGCAGGAGAAAGAGTTTAACTTCACTGATTATTAAAATCTACCGACTCCTGAGCTCTATCACCGCTGTTTCCTCTGGAGAGTATCCTCTGTTCTGTCCTGCTTATAACTACAGATTTAGATTTGCTGCTTAAATGAGCCATGATGTTTGCTACAGTGACATTTCTACGTGCATGTATGAAAGGAAACCTTAAATGACTGAAAGCAGCCTCTCTAATCATAAAAGCACAGTGTACATGCGTTGTGAACCTGCCTATGAAAGTGCTTCTTAATATGTGAATACTGAGCCCTCTATATAGGAGGTCAAACACTGTGACATTGACTTTAGATCAAGGGCCCATTGACATGTATTGCTACATGCTAACGCTTTCTGCTGCTCCGGGATGCTCCAGTAAAGCACATGATCACGACACTTGTGCTGCTCTGTGCGCCTCTTCAGCCAGCAAAAAGATGGGCCCTGATGCTGGAGGATCGCTGCAGGTTATGTTATTAATATGTTCCTCATTAAAGATTCATTATTTCACCCACCCACACCCCATTCCTTATTAATCACAATGATAGTCTGTATGTCCTGTCCAGTCCGATCACAGGACTGAGATCCGCGCACCGTTACGCACACAGAGAAGCACTGCAGCGTTCCTCCTCCTCCAGTTAAATGGAGCATTTCGCTCATATACAGTCAAATGGAGTTGTTGTCATCATCTGTACCGATTATCACTATCAAAGATTATTGATCATGGATTTACAAAAGCTGTGTGCATGGATTGTGAATCTGAGAGAAGTTTACACATCCGTTTGCACGGATTTCCACATCCAGTATTTTTTTCTACCATGTTACCGCAGAGGGGCTCTGTAGATACTAACTGAGTCAATGAGGAAATGCAAAATCAGCTGGATAAATTAAAAGTCCCCCCTCTTTTTCTGCTGTGTTGTGGCACCTTTAACACCACGGCAATTGCGTCCTCTGAAAAGGAAAAACATCTGTAATTACCTCACGGCAGCAACATTAGTAGCAGTTACTGCTTACATAGCAACAAAAGACAAAAAAACAAAAAAAGGCAAAAGACAACACCCACCCAGACACAGTCTGTTCACCCTGCTGTCATCTGACAAAAGGTTCAGAAGTATCTGCTGCTGTTCCACCAGACTACAGAACTCATCCTCAACACTTCATTGTCTAAAATAGATATTGCAGGACTCGAGGACTTAATCATTATTTTGTTTTTTTTAAACCTTCGTTTAAAAATTCACCTTGCACTTCTAACAAAGCTTCCGGTGCTTGCCCATCAGGAAACTTCATAGTTCACCTCAGTCCTGTAATTGGCCTACGTAAACTTGGAGGATGTGTAAGGTGGCGGTCTGGAGGTGTTCACTGAGAAGCTGCTGGTTAGCAGTAGTTAGCCGTTACTTTAGCAACAAGAAAAGTTATCTGTCCAGAGTTAAAGCAGAGGACATCAGAATGTACTTTCTCTTTATGATCCAGTCTTTATGGCCAAATCAGTGAATAAAGTTATAAAGTTTTGTTATATATTGTGTTATATCTAGATTTTTTTTTATAAAGTTATAAAGTTTTTTATAAAGTTCATTTTTGTACAGTAACCTGTGAGGCCTGTGCCCCAGAAATACTCCTCACTCTTTATCCATGGCAGCATCATAAAAATTTAGAAAGCGTTTATTGGACCAAAATGAGTCTACGTCTTCATGGGAACTTGAAGTGTAGCGACCAGGAAAAAAACACCCTCAGAAATTAAACAGCTGAATAGTGAGATGAGAACGAGAATATAAATCCACTAAAGACATGTCAGTAGAATGTGTGTGCTGATCAGACTTACTAGGGGGAGCATGTAGACGTTCAGCAATCTGGTCACAGCGATGGATACCTCAGAGTACAACGCTCCTAAAATAATCTTGACTCTGGGTCTGAAGTCGGTGTAGTCACACTTCACACTTAGAGACCTATTAACTGCGAGCATGTGCCCCACACTCTGCAATGCTTTGCTTGCGTATGAGCATGTGTCACACATCAAATATCCAAGACGCACTCCAGGGAGGAAATTAGCTGCATTTATCTCCTCAATTTCATGGATTGCAGCCAAGGAAATCATAAATGACTCCAGATCAAAACTGAAAAGGGACAGTGAAACAGCAAAAACACATATCTGTGAAAAATAGATATAAATATTTTAAGACATTCAGGTTTGAGATGTTTCATCTCATAGAGGAAGTCTTCAGAAAGACCACCACATTTAAAAGCAGGGCACACAATGTAGGGAAACCTCCAGCTGAATTTGCTGTGAAGAAGAAATATTTATTTCAATCTTCTCCAGCACTAAGTCCAGCACTAAAGACAGACAGGCCCACAGCCCAAGACTTATTGAGCTGATAAAGTACAGTTATAAATGAGAAGAAGGTGATCTGTGGCTTATACAAGAATAGACAGATACTTTATGAAAAGAAAGGTTACAAATCAGCTTTCCTTTTCTTTTTTAATTATATTTTCCTGTTTCTTATGTAACTTAACTCAAATGAATGACTTTGTGTAAGAGGCCACTGATGAAGGCACATTATCTGTAATTTAGGATGTGCAGTTCTCATTTATTGTGGATTTACTTTTTAATCGACTGATTGACTGAAAAGAGTAATGACAAAAACTGAGAATGCCAAGTGCTCTCACAGACTAATAATAATAATGTTAATAATAATAATAATAATAATAATAATAATAATAATAATGGATTGAGTTAAAATGAGATCATAGCAATGACTGAAGACTTTAACTACCCTCTCACAATACAAAAATGATAAAAGTTCAAGCTTATACATAAGCATATATACACATGTACATTTGCCGTCTTTGTTTCTTTTATTTATTCATTTATTTATATAAACATTATTAACCTTAACCTTAGAACTAATTAAGCCTAATTCTAATTGTGAATTTTCTACACTAATGCTATGTGTTGATGAATATGGCTAAATACATAGCTGCCAATTTATTTAATATGTTTCTATTAATTTTCAGCTAATTTCTGACCAACTTCTGCAGGTCGGTAAACTGAAGTACATTTTCTAAATATTGCCATTTACACTGTTAAAAGTGCTGGATGGATGGATGTTTTTTCTATTGAAGAAGGATAGCTCAGTGCAGCTCATTTACAAAGGAAAAGAAAAAAAACAGAAGAACACATACATGTCGCATCTGATGCAGCAAATATATCTGTTGTTATACTCACTCCGAGCAGAGAAAGCCTTCAGGTTTGATCCGCTCATGAAGAGATTTCACTTTATGATGAAATGGCATAAGTATACCTATGACAATGTCCCCGGGGGCCTGGGCCCCACATGCATGCTGAGCAGAGTCACATCCATCTACATGAGCCAGAATGCTGGTCAGCATTATGAGAGCTGAAAGGAGGCTGCACAGCAGGTAACACTTGTGCATCTTGAACAGTGAGGGTGAAAAAAGCACTTCAGGGTTTCTGCAGGAGCATTTTCTACTCTCTCAGGTCACATCTGGGAGGTGCTAGATATAGTTCAGGCGAGAAACCTGTTTTAAAGCGGAACTGACATGACTTTATCATGCATCAGTGTCATCCTCCAGGCATTTCCCACTCTGACAGGTGCTGGCATGAGGAAGTAAAGCATCAGACATTAAGACATCAAGACATTAATCAACACAATGGTTGGTTCTGGAACCATCAGAGGTCATTGAGAATGTGTCTTAAACCAATCAATCAAGAAACGCTGGTTTCATTTGCCCCCTACGATCAAAAAACAATAGAATTCTTCCTGCATGACTCTATTTATTGAACTGGTTTGCCCTGTGGTTGCTGTGACAGCCCAGTCTCAACTGTGTTTTTGTTAGTGTCTGCTTCAATGTTGTTTGACCAGAATGCAAAATCAAGCAGGACAAGAAAGCTTAGAGAATAAAGTCAGTATTCCACAGAGTGCTGTGGAAGTACTGTTTTAATCAATAATTAATATATTTTTTATTTCACTGCGAACTACTACTAAATAGTACTAAATATACTATTAAATACTTTTTTGTTATTCAAATTTAACCAGTTTAATTGAATGCTTACAGATCAGACAGACAGCAGTTTCTGCAGTGAGAGGAACCTTTTCGTGTTGTTTTCGAAAGGCAGTAAACACTGCTTATGAGCCCTCCCACTGTGCACAGACACGTCCAAAAGACATCAATCAAATATCTTTGTGTAACATTCCTGTTTTTGCAACATCTTTTTTAGACGTCTATTTAACGTTCACTTTTGACGTCCAAGTGACATCATAACAGGGTTGAAAATGGAAGTTTTTTTGGAGATCTTTTCAACATCAATTGCAAGTGCAGCTGCTTATGGGTCAGATTTATGTTATGCTGTCTTTCATTGACTCACTCTCACATTCCATCTAGCAGATCTCCTTTGTCTTCTTGGTTTTACCAACCACTGGCTGCAATGAATTCTGCTTGTGACGCAGGCGCTGTACTGCATTAGCTATCTAGCCTTATCTGTCTGAGGCCTGTCTTGTATTCATTTAAAACAGCTTTATTGAATAATGTGTTTTGGTCATCAAACCTTCATCAGGTAGGCTATTGTTCCAAGGTTGGAAGACCAAAACATGGTATACAATAAAACTGGTTCAAGTAAAGGCAGTGTGCTTGCGTGTGAGTGATCGAGACAAATTATCACTTTCTTCACTGCTCGGGGGAACACTTAATCGTCACAGAATAATACCAAGTCAGTTAAACTTCAGGGATATCATCTTGTCCATTGAGAAAGCACAAGTGATTGTGAATCAGTTTCACATGCTTTTGTGCAAATAAAAGGGACAACAGCAGAGGCAAAAGCAGGACAACCTCCGAAAAAGGGAATGGTTTTGCATCTGGTGGCTACAGACAATTGCTCTGTCCTTATCCTTCCTCACTGATTCTTCTTTAGTTTTGTGTTCTGCTTGTGTCCTTGTCACTACTGGTAGCATGAGGCAGTACCTGCAGCCCAATCAGGTTGCACAGGTAGTCCAGCTCCTCCAGGATGGTACA
The DNA here is from genome assembly GCF_965226575.1 of Pagrus pagrus. Lineage (NCBI taxonomy): Eukaryota > Metazoa > Chordata > Actinopteri > Spariformes > Sparidae > Pagrus > Pagrus pagrus. The sequence goes on along the minus strand of NC_140200.1, from coordinate 29,717,708 downwards.
TCCATACATGTGGTTGCCAGAAGGTTTGCTGTGTCTCCCAGCACAATCTCAAGAGGATGGAAGAGATACCAGGAGACCGGCCATTACACGAGGAGAGCTGGACAGGGTTGTAGAAGGGCATGACTGGTTTGGCGTTGGGTCAGTGATGGTCTGGGGAGACATATCCTTGGAGGGTCACACAGACCTCCATGTCATAGCTGCTGTTGAGTGATTGTCAGACCTTACCCAAAGATTCCACTGGATGCATGTCCGCTGCGTTCCAGCTCCGGTATGGTTTTGCTCCATCATCCGTCGTCGGACAACCCCCACTAGCTTTAGCTTTCACACAGTCATAATACAGTAATTCTCAAAATGATTCTGTATATTTCAGTGCCTGTTAATAGGAGAACAATTGCCTTTCTTCTCCTACTTGCAAGACTGCGGAGGAGGGGTAGAAGGAGCTTGAATTGGGTCCATGCACTGAACCAGCGCAGGCGTCAACAAGGGGATTTTTATCATCTTGTGGCTGAACTGCAGCTGGACAGTCAACGGCATCATCGTTATTTCCGCTTGAGTGCAGTGCAAATGGATGAGCTCCTATCACTCGTTGGCCATGATGAAATAAATAATCTACAAACTCTTTAATACAAATGTTCAAATATAAATATAGGTGTAGAAGCCAAAATGTGCATCTATTTTGAATTGTTTTCTTTTGTTTAGGCAGTGCACATTATTATTATTTATCTTATTATTCCTGGTAAGAGGAAGTGGGTGTGGTCCCACATTATTTTCACCTGCGTGGTTTGTCGGCGTCGCATTAGACAAAGAAGGTTGAGCGAGGCCCTATATTTTTTCTTTGATCGCAATTTCCATTTAATTTTGACCATAATTTCTGTTAATAAAGTCAACAAACACAGCTCGAACTGGACTATGGTTTTTCATTCAGCGAGTCATAGTAAGGAGCCTGCTTGCCTCTCAGCGGACTATTTTATGAATTAAATAAGCCGCTATATCTTAGTCAAAGAAAAAATAGTAACTTCTCGGCACGGACAGAATTTGGATCGCATCGGCAAGCGCAGCGGAGTTTTTTGGAATGAATGAACACTGGATTATATTGACTTTTCGCTCTCCGGAAGGAAGGATGGAGGAGACGCACTGACTGATGCCGAGGCGAAGACTTTCAGCAGCAGCGCATCACGGCCATGGGAAGCGGTAGGCTGTTTTAATTCCCTCTGTGTATATTGAAAGTTTGAACACAGTCGGAGGAGCTGTCGCTTGTCCATTGGGGACTGTTGGTTGGCCTGCGCTGCGCGTCTTTGGAAAGTTTGGAGCTGGTTTGACTGCTTGATACGCGTTGACTGCCGTGCTCTGTTGAAATGGAAAATGCAATGGAAAATCGTGCTGATCAGTGAAGTGTTTTGCTGTGTTTGTGGATGAAACTCGCATATTGGAAAATGCAAAATGAGTGACACTAAAGGAGTGGACGAAGTGGATGAGAGGAGACCAGTCAAGCTTACAGCTAAGGCTTTGGCTTGCAAAATTGAAAGTCTTCAGAAGGAACGACAAACAAATGTGAAAAAAATTAAAGAGATTATAAAGGAAATTAAAGAGCTCATGACAAATGATGAAAATGCAAAGGACGTGCAATTCACATTGGAGAAATTGACTCACCTGTACAAAAATGCAAAGGACGCACATGAGTCAGTTATTGTATTGCTTCCTCGAAAGGAACAGGAAACCCAGAGTGACTGGTTTAAACATGTAACAAAATACAAGACAGATATTATGGAAGATGCGAAACAATGGCTGTTTGAAACTGGAAGGCCGTTTCCTCAAACAGGTCCCGTGACTACAGAACTAACAATGGCTGCAGATACAGATATTTCTCCCACTTCACCTGAGGCACCTGTTGAATTAAAAGAAACAATTGCCCACATTGACCAATATGACATTCCCTTACGTCAACCGAACATTAAGGCAACATCTGATGTACAAGATGAAATACAGCCAAGTGACAGTGTGTCAAATATTGGAAGCAGAAGAAGCAAGAAAAGTTCATCTGGCTCAAGCTCCAAAATTTCAAGTACAGCATCATCTGCACATTTAAAGGCCCAAGCTGAAATGGCTGCTCTTATTGTACGACAAAACCTGTTGAAGGACAAGCACATCTTGGAGGAACAGGAGGAACAGCTGAGGAGGAAAAAGGAACAACTGGAACTGGAAGCAAACATTGCTGCTACTATGGCCAAAATGAAAGTATTAAGTGCTACAAAAGGATCCAGTGTACGAAGTAACCTTTCAAAAGTGTCTGATGGTATGGAATCATATTTTGAGAGAGGACAACAACAAAAGAAACCAGTTGATGTTGAAACAGATACTGATACTTTTGAACCCCAGATACTTGGCCTACATACACATGGACAAAGACCCTTAAAGCACAGTGTATGTGATCCACAATCAACAAAGATAACAGGTACGGACAGAGCTGCAAGGCAAATCCAATCTTTCACCGCAGGTCCCTCGACGCTTCAACTAAGCACCAGGAATCCAAGTGAACATGCACATGTGATATCTCCAACTACATTACCTGTCTCAAGTAATGGTGACCAGAACAATATATTCTCTGTCTTGGAAAAGCAAAATGAAATCACTGCATTATTAGTCCAACAACAGTGCCTGTCTTCCATGCCCAAGAAGGATATTCAAGTTTTTGACGGTGACCCACTTCAGTACCAAACATTCATTAAATCCTTTGAACACAGTATTGAAAACAATAACAACAATCCCAGAGACTGTCTTTATTATCTGGAACAATACACAAGAGGACAGCCAAGAGAACTAGTAAGGAGTTGCTTACATATGACCTCTGACAGAGGATTCAGGAAAGCTAAATCTTTACTTCAGGAGCATTTTGGACATGAGCATAAAATTGCTACAGCTTACATGGAGAAGGCTCTATCATGGTCATCAATAAAACCAGATGACACAAAGGCTCTACAGGCATACACTCTTTTTCTAAGAGGATGTTGCAACGCCATGGAGGATGTCAGCTACATGCATGAGCTTGACATGCCCGCTAATATGCTAGCCATCATAAAGAAAATGCCTTACCGGCTGAGGGATAAATGGAGAACTGTGGCCTGTGATCTCCAGGAGAAAAACAATCAAAAAGCTACCTTTAAAGACATGGTGGATTTCCTGGAAAGGCAAGTAAAAATCATAACAGATCCACTATTTGGGGACATCAAGGATGCAACGAGCCAAAATGGAAGGAGGTCCAAGACACAGCCTCATTCAAGGATAAAAGGAAATATCTTTGCCACGACTGCGACGGTTGCAGAAAAGACAATTGGAGGAACAAAGGAAAACTCACCTGTGGATAGGAGTTGTTTGTTCTGTGGAGGTGGACATGCTTTGGAGAAGTGTCCACAGTTGGAAAAAAGGGCACATAGTGAGAAAATCACTTTCCTGAAAGAAAATGGAGTTTGTTTTGGCTGTCTGTGTAAGGGACATATCAGCAAAGACTGCAGGAAGAGACTCAGTTGCGATATATGCAGTTTAAAGCATCCTAAAATGCTGCATATCCACCAGAGAAGGAAGAACATGGACAAAGAGCAGGCAGAAACAAAGAAAGGGGCTAAAGACACCGCCGTAGCCTCTGTTCAGACAAGTGGTCTTAGTGGGGCCGGTGAAGACAACTGCAAGCTCTCAATAGTGCCTGTACAAGTTAAAGCAAAAAAAGGAAACATGACTGTGCATACTTATGCTTTTCTCGATCCAGGTAGCACTGCATCATTTTGCACAGTAGGATTAATGAATAAGCTTAATCTTCAGGGAAAGAGATCAAGTATTCTGTTGCAAACTATGGGACAAAGGAAAGTGGTTGAAACTAACATCGTTTCTGGCCTTGAAGTCGGTGGACTGGACAGCAATGATTTTTGTGATCTGCCAAGCATATACACTCAGAAAATTATGCCTGTGAACAAAGAAAACATCCCACATCAGAATGATATTGATAAGTGGCCTCATATGACTGATGTTCATCTGCCTGAAATCAACTCTGAGATAGAGTTGCTAATTGGATCAGATGTACCAAAGGCTCTGGAACCTCTTGATGTAATACGCAGTGTGGGAGACGGACCTTATGCTGTCAAAACCAGGCTTGGTTGGACGGTGAATGGCCCTTTAGGAGGAGGAAATTATGTTCAAGAGAAGTCTGTGATAAATGTGAACAGGATAGCAGTCATGAAGCTCGATGAGCTGTGGGAACAACAATTCAAGACTGACTTTCCTGAATGCATCAGGGATGCCCAAGAACCCTCAAAGGAAGATCAACAATTCTTGGATTTAGTTTCAAAATCTGCCCAACTAATCAATGGTCATTATTGCATTGCATTACCTTTAAAGGAGAGGAAAATCCACATGCCTGACAATAGAAGTGTTGCAGAACAACGAACACGAAACCTAAAGAAAAGATTTAGAAGAGATTCTACCTTTCATTTGGACTACAACAACTTCATGTCAGACATGTTATCTAAAGGTTATGCAGAGATGGTGCCAGGTGATGTCTTGGAACGCAGTGATGGCAGGAAATGGTATCTGCCACACCATGGAGTTTGGCATCCACAAAAGAAAAAACTTCGAGTGGTGTTTGACTGTGGAGCGACATTTCAGGGAGTTTCATTGAATTCTCAGCTCCTACAGGGGCCAGACCTGACCAGTACTTTGATAGGAGTCTTAACTAGATTCCGTAAAGAACCTGTCGTCATCACTGCAGACATCGAAGCAATGTTCCACCAGGTGAAAGTACCAAATGAAGACCGTGACCTTTTACGGTTCCTATGGTGGCCTGATGGAGACTACAGTCAGAACATGGTGGAATGTAGAATGACAGTGCATCTATTTGGAGCCACTTCATCTCCAAGTTGTGCGAACTTTGCCCTTCGGAAATGCGCTGAGGACAATATGGATCAATTCAGCCCGCAAGCTGTAGACACCATCATGAACAACTTTTATGTTGATGACTGCCTTGCCTCAGCAGCTTCAGGAGAGAATGCAATAGCTCTTTATCAGGACCTACGAGCAATTTGTTTCAAGGGAGGCTTTCTACTTACCAAATGGATAAGCAACAATCGTCATGTGTTGGCTGCCATACCTGAAACAGAGAGAGCAAAAGAAATGAAAAATCTGGATTTGGACAGTGGCAATCTTCCTGTGGAGAGAGTGTTAGGTGTTCAATGGTGTGTTCAATCCGATGTCTTCAAGTTCAAAATCATCCTTAAAGACAGACCTCTCACCAGACGGGGGATTCTTTCAATAGTCAGTTCAGTATATGATCCCCTAGGAATATTGGCACCTGTAGTCCTGACTGCCAAGAAGATCCTGCAAGATTTGTGTCGGAAAAGGATTGGTTGGGATGATACAATACCAGACTCCATCGTACAGAAATGGCTGAGTTGGATTCAAGAGCTTCATAAATTGGAGGACTTTAAGGTTGACAGATGCCTTAAACCTAAGAACTTTGGAACAGTGACATCCGCGCAACTGCATCATTTTGCTGATGCATGTGAGGACGGATATGGAACTGTTAGCTATCTGCTACTGCACAACAGGCACGACCAGGCACATTGTGGGTTCATAATGGGGAAGGCAAGAGTGGCTCCATTAAAACCAGCCACCATTCCCCGAATGGAGTTAACTGCTGCTACCATGGCGAGCAGAATGGACACAATGTGGAGAAAAGAGCTGCAGATGAAGCTAGCAGAATCCGTATTTTGGACCGATAGCACCTCTGTTCTCAAATACATCAACAATAAGACCACAAGGTTCCGAACTTTTGTAGCCAACAGAATCTCTGAAATTACCAAAGTCTCACATCCATCACAGTGGAGATATGTGAACACAGCTAACAACCCAGCAGATTTGGCCTCCCGAGGTTTACCAGTTATGTCTTTTCTAAAGAAAGAAATTTGGATATCTGGACCTCAGTTTCTTCTTCTGCCTCCAGGAGAGTGGCCTCAAAATCCTGATGGACTAGAAGAAATCTCACCAAAAGACTCTGAAGTCAGGAGCATAACCATCAATGCTACTCAGGCAAAGGCAAATGAAATAGATCCAATAACCCGTCTAATCCACCATTTCTCATCCTGGACTGATTTGAAAAGAGCAGTAGCATGGATTCTCAAAGTTAAGAGAACGCTTCTACATCATAGCAGAAAACGGAAACAAGCACATGGTGCTCATGCTCAGCTTCATCCAGATAGCACCCACCAAGAAAATCTGCAACGAAAGAAAACAGGAAATGGTGAGGCTCAGGAAAACAGTGGACTCACAGTTGAAGAACTGGCTTATGCTGAGATGGAGATTATTTGCTTTTGCCAGAGAAAAAGATTTGCAGATGAAATCTCAAGTCTGAAGAAAGGAATGAATGTGAAGAGGACAAGCCACATTCATAAACTCAACCCCATTCTGGAAAATGATGTATTGAGAGTTGGTGGGCGACTTAGCAGGGCAGCAATGCCAGAAGAGATGAAACATCCTGTTATACTGGCCAAAGAGTTTCATATTTCTGAACTAATTCTTCGACATGTTCATGAAGAGGTGGGTCATGGTGGTCGCAACCATATGCTAGCGAGACTACGTCAGAAATATTGGATTCCTGGTGCCACCGTATCAATCAGGAAAATTGTGTCAAAGTGCGTTGTTTGTCGGCGTTTAAATGCTACTCCCGGACAACAGCAGATGGCAGACTTACCACTGGACAGAGTCTCTCCTGATGAACCCCCCTTCACATATGTTGGCGTTGACTAATTTGGGCCCTTTGGAGTGAAACGTGGACGGACTGTTGTGAAGCGCTATGGTGTCATCTTCACGTGTTTAGCTATAAGAGCAGTTCACATTGAAGTGGCATCATCACTGGACACAGATTCTTTCATCCACGCCCTCCGCCGTTTTATAGCCAGACGTGGTCAAGT